>NW_026894173.1:0-176856 GCF_032452875.1 Bos javanicus
CCACCGAATTTCCTCACTGAGCTATCCTCATTCTATTACTCTTTATATCCAATTAACATTTTAATTAAGCAGTGGTTTCCTGATCTTCGCCTACGCCGTCTCTCCTTCGAATACCCTGGATCAGCCGGCTGAGGTCTCGCACGCTACCATGGCTCGGAGAGCAGCACGCTCGCCCTCGCCACTCGCATGGAGACCCGACTTCCTGGCGCCCCACGAGAGGCTCACTGACCTCGCCGTCGTACCTCGTGAGAAAGCGCACACACTGGGGCCGCCGCTGAGAACAACCCCAAGACTCCCCCGTCATCGCGAGATGAGGGCCTTCGTCTCCTGCATGGCCTAGAGACCAATCTCGCGACCTCTCTCCAAACGCCTCAGGAGGCTTGACTCCCTTTAGTCCACCCAGTGAGCTCCAAGAGATACCCGTCGCGACTCAAGAGCAGAGCGGGGTTCTTTGCTCCCACTCGAGATGGATGCCTGTCTCCCCGGGTGCGTCTGGAATGCAACCCCGAGATCCCTTTCGCCCCTGGAGAGGAACATTGGCTTCTGGACACAAGCCTAGATGAGGTCTATTGGCCCTGCAGTCACTCGAGAGCAATCCCCAGCTTTCCTTCGCAACTCGAATGGAAGATTGGACTTCCCTGGGCCAACACAAGAGGCATCCTGAATTCCCTGTCACCTCGAGAATCCCGCTGCACCTCGAGAAAACCACGTGGCCCCGTCATCGCAAGATGAAGCCCTTTCCCGCTACAGTGTCTCAGGAGAAGTCCCACGTTAGGAATTGGAGGTCGAAACGGTACTTGGCACCCTTGATGCGACCCACAAAGTGCCCCGACATCCCGGTCTCCCTCGAGAGGAACACCGAGGTTTTCCGGCACCACTTCCTCTGAGCCTCTTCTACCCTCCTGATCTGGACAGGAGGGTCGACTCCCCTGCTTTGTCTGGAAGGGGTTCCCGACCTTCCGGTCGCACCTCAGGATGAGGCCGGTCTCACGACGACATTCCAGACGTGGCCTCGTGGGTGGTTCCACATTCCGAAGGACCCCGATTTCCCGGTCCCCTCTTGATAAGAACCCGATGCCCGGACACCTCTCCGAACTCCACCCTGTGAATGAAGTCAACACGAAGGGGCAGTGACTCGCCCGTGCATCGTCGGAAAAGACCCCAGGTTCCAAATACCGCTCGACAAGTGGCCTGTCTCCCCGGGAACACCTCGAGAGGCAAGCGGAGTTCCATGCCTCAACCCAAGACGAGGCCTGACTCTCCTGTCCCAAGTCTGCAGGGACCCTGCGATCGGAGTCTGAAATCAGAGGAACCCTGAGGTTCCTGCCTCAACTGGAGATGAGGCCCTCTTCCAATGCACCAAACCCAGTGGAGTCCCGAGAGGCCCCTCCCACCTCCAGTTTCCCTGACTTCTCAGAGCCACCATGAGAAGCCCCCTGAGGTCACCTGCACAAGTCGAGGGACCCCAGGGTGTCCTGCCTCAACCCGAGAAAGACCTCGAGAGACCTTCTTCAACACGTCTCGAGGCCAGATTCCCCTACTGCCGTGAGCCGGCATATTGCATATTGAGTGCATATTGTAGTGCATATTGAGTGCAGCACTTTCCACAGCATCATCATTCAGGATCTGGAATAGCTCCACTGGAATTCTATCACTGCTGGGAGCCAGTGAGGAACTCCGCCCATGACAAAGGTCATGAGGAGGAGGCTCGGCATACGCAAAGGCGGGATCGAGCTTCAGGAGTCCCCTGGAAATTCTCGAGCATATACCCCCAAAACCAGAGTCTGCCTACTTTCTGCTTGTGCTTGCACCTAAACCTCTGACTTTCCGGGGGGCTCTCCCCATCCCTCTCTGGAAAAGATTGGCTTACAGTTCCAGTTAATAATTCCTGGGTGCCTGTGTTTAACCTACAAACTCCTTTGAAATCCTCTAGCCTGCCTGAATAGGTTTTCCGGCCACATGTGATTGTTCAGAGCCTCCCAACTGTGAGAGGCAGGAGATGTTCTCCCCTGTCTAAAGACAAAGCCTTTTGAGTAGTTACAAGATTGATTAGAAATTGTATTGGTGAATGGTTTTTCACTTGTTGGGCCCTTGATTGCTGCTAAGTTTCCCATATCCCTTCCCTGCTGTGTCCCTGGAGGTATTGATTAATATAATTGGTGTAAGTAGTAGCTTTAATGTTTGTAACCTGGGACCCTTGAGTTAATTTTGTTATAGCCCACCACACCTTTGCTCTGTAGGAATGCAACTTTATCTAATGCTTTCCAGGAGGGTGGCTCCTGACCAACCACCTTTAGAGAAAAATAAGGTTTCTGAAGAAAAGGTCTTAAAATGTTAACAGGCCTCCGGGCCAGAAGATGATGCAAATCACCGAAGCTTTTGCATATGATCGTTTGCAGGAAGAAAGCCTGGTTTGCTGCAAGACTCACCCCTTCCCCCATTATCCTCTATGCATAACTTAAGGTATAAAAACTACTTTGAAAAATAAAGTGCGGGCCTTGTTCACCGAAACTTGGTCTCACCATGTCGTTCTTTCTTACCTTCTGGCTGAATTATTCAGCCTCTTTTCGCCACTGAATTTCACTGAGCTATCCTCATTCTATTACTCTTTAGATCCTTAATTAACATTTAATTAAGCAGTGGTTTCCTGATCTTCGCCTACGCCGTCTCTCCTTCGAAGACCCTGGATCAGCCGGGGCTGGTCCCCGGCACCCTACCATGGCTCGAGAGCAATGACGCGCTCCCCTCGCCACTCGCATGGAGACCCGACTTCCCTGGCGCCCCACGAGAGGCTCACTGACCTCGCCGTCGTACCTCGTGAGAAACGCACACTGGGGCCGCCGCTCGAGAACAACCCCGAGACTCCCCCGTCATCGCGAGATGAGGGCCTTCGTCTCCTGCATGGCCTAGAGACCAATCTCGCGACCTCTCTCCAAACGCCTCAGGAGGCTTGACTCCCTTAGTCCACCCAGTGAGCTCCAAGAGATACCCGTCGCGACTCGAGAGCAGAGCGGGGTTCTTTGCTTCCACTCGAGATGAATGCCTGTCTCCCCGGGTGCGTCTGGAATGCAACCCCGAGATCCCTGTCGCCCCTGGAGAGGAACATTGGCTTCTGGACACAAGCCTAGATGAGGTCTATTGGCCCTGCAGTCACTCGAGAGCAATCCCCAGCTTTCCTTCGCAACTCGAATGGAAGATTGGACTTCCTGGGCCAACACAAGAGGCATCCTGAATTCCCCGTCGTAACTCGAGAATCCCGCTACACTCGAGAAAAACCACGTGGCTCCCCCGTCATCGCAAGATGAAGCCCTTTCCCGCTACAGCGTCTCAGGAGAAGTCCCACGTTAGGAATTGGAGGTCGAAACGGCACTTGGCACCCTTGATGCGACCCACAAAGTTCCCCGAAATCCCGGTCTCCCTCGAGAGGAACACCGAGGTTTTCCGGCACCACTTCCTCTGAGCCCTTCTACCCTCCTGATCTGGACAGGAGGGTCGACTCCCCTGCTTTGTCTGGAAGGGGTTCCCGACCTTCCGGTCGCACCTCAGGATGAGGCCGGTCTCACGACGACATTCCAGACGTGGCCTCGTGGGTGGTTCCACATTCCGAAGGACCCCGATTTCCCGGTCCCCTCTTGATAAGAACCCGATGCCCGGACACCTCTCCGAACTCCACCCTGTGAATGAAGTCAACACGAAGGGGCAGTGACTCGCCCGTGCATCGTCGGAAAAACCCCAGGTTCCAAATACAGCTCGACAAGTGGCCTCTCTCCCCGGGAACATCTCGAGAGGCAAGCGGAGTTCCATGCCTCAACCCAAGACGAGGCCTGACTCTCCTGTCCCCAGTCTGCAGGGACCCTGCGATCGGAGTCTGAAATCAGAGGAACCCTGAGGTTCCTGCCTCAACTGGAGATGAGGCCCTCTTCCAATGCACCAAACCCAGTGGAGTCCCGAGAGGCCCCTCCCACCTCCAGTTTCCCTGGCTTCTCAGAGCCACCATGAGAAGCCCCCTGAGGTCACCTGCACAAGTCGAGGGAACCCAGGGTTTCCTGCCTCAACCCGAGAAAGACCTCGAGAGACCTTCTTCAACACGTCTCGAGGCCAGATTCCCCTACCATGGCTCGAGAGCAATGACGCGCTCCCCTCGCCACTCGCATGGAGACCCGACTTCCCTGGCGCCCCACGAGAGGCTCACTGACCTCGCCGTCGTACCTCGTGAGAAACCGCACACTGGGGCCGCCGCTCGAGAACAACCCCGAGATTCCCCCGTCATCGAGAGATGAGGGCCTTCGTCTCCTGCATGGCCTAGAGACCAATCTCGCGACCTCTCTCCAAACGCCTCAGGAGGCTTGACTCCCTTGAGTCCACCCAGTGAGTTCCAAGAGATACCCGTCGCGATTCGAGAGCAGAGCGGGCTTCTTTGCTTCCACTCGAGATGAATGCCTGTCTCCCCGGGTGCGTCTGGAATGCAACCCCGAGATCCCTGTCGCCCCTGGAGAGGAACATTGGCTTCTGGACACAAGCCTAGATGAGGTCTATTGGCCCTGCAGTCACTCGAGAGCAATCCCCAGGTTTCCTTCGCAACTCGAATGGAAGATTGGACTTGCCTGGGCCAACACAAGAGGCATCCTGAATTCCCCGTCGTAACTCGAGAATCCCGCCATACTCGAGAAAAACCACGTGGCTCCCCCGTCATCGCAAGATGAAGCCCTTTCCCGCTACAGCGCCTCAGGAGAAGTCCCACGTTAGGAATTGGAGGTCGAAAGGGCACTTGGCAGCCTTGATGCGACCCACAAAGTTCCCCGACATCCCGGTCTCCCTCGAGAGGAACACTGAGGTTTTCCCGCACCACTTCCTCTGAGCCCTTCTACCCTCCTGATCTGGACAGGAGGGTCGACTCTGCTTTGTCTGGAAGGGGTTCCCGACCTTCCGGTCGCACCTCAGGATGAGGCCGGTCTCACGAAGACATTCCAGACGTGGCCTCGTGGGTGCTTCCACATTCCGTAGGACCCCGATTTCCCGGTCCCCTCTTGATAAGAACCCGATGCCCGGACACCTCTCCGAACTCCACCCTGTGAATGAAGTCAACACGAAGGGGCAGTGACTCGCCCGTGCATCGTCCGGAAAAACCCCAGGTTCCAAATACAGCTCGACAAGTGGCCTCTCTCCCCGGGGACATCTCGAGAGGCAAGCGGAGTTCCATGCCTCAACCCAAGACGAGGCCTGACTCTCCTGTCCCCAGTCTGCAGGGACCCTGCGATCGGAGTCTGAAATCAGAGGAACCCTGAGCTTCCTGCCTCAACTGGAGATGAGGCCCTCTTCCAATGCACCAAACCCCGTGGAGTCCCGAGAGGCCCCTCCCACCTCCAGTTTCCCTGGCTTCTCAGAGCCACCATGAGAAGCCCCTGAGGTCACCTGCACAAGTCGAGGGAACCCAGGGTTTCCTGCCTCAACCCGAGAAAGACCTCGAGAGACCTTCTTCAACACGTCTCGAGGCCAGATTCCCCTACCATGGCTCGGGAGCAATGACGCGCTCCCCTCGCCACTCGCATGGAGACCCGACTTCCCTGGCGCCCCACGAGAGGCTCACTGACCTCGCCGTCGTACCTCGTGAGAAACCGCACACTGGGGCCGCCGCTCGAGAACAACCCCGAGATTCCCCCGTCATCGAGAGATGAGGGCCTTCGTCTCCTGCATGGCCTAGAGACCAATCTCGCGACCTCTCTCCAAACGCCTCAGGAGGCTTGACTCCCTTGAGTCCACCCAGTGAGCTCCAAGAGATACCCGTCGCGACTCGAGAGCAGAGCGGGGTTCTTTGCTTCCACTCGAGATGAATGCCTGTCTCCCCGGGTGCGTCTGGAATGCAACCCCGAGATCCCTGTCGCCCCTGGAGAGGAACATTGGCTTCTGGACACAAGCCTAGATGAGGTCTATTGGCCCTGCAGTCACTCGAGAGCAATCCCCAGCTTTCCTTCGCAACTCGAATGGAAGATTGGACTTGCCTGGGCCAACAAATGAGGCATCCTGAATTCCCCGTCGTAACTCGAGAATCCCGCCGTAACTCGAGAAAAACCACGTGGCTCCCCCGTCATCGCAAGATGAAGCCCTTTCCCGCTACAGCGCCTCAGGAGAAGTCCCACGTTAGGAATTGGAGGTCGAAAGGGCACTGGGCACCCTTGATGCGACCCACAAAGTTCCCCGACATCCCGGTCTCCCTCGAGAGGAACACTGAGGTTTTCCGGCACCACTTCCTCTGAGCCCTTTCTCCCCTCCTGATCTGGACAGGAGGGTCGACTCCCCTGCTTTGTCTGGAAGGGGTTCCCGACCTTCCGGTCGCACCTCAGGATGAGGCCGGTCTCACGAAGACCTTCCAGACGTGGCCTCGTCGGTGGTTCCACATTCCGTAGGACCCCGATTTCCCGGTCCCCTCTTGATAAGAACCCGATGCCCGGACACCTCTCCGAACTCCACCCTGTGAATGAAGTCCACACGAAGGGGCAGTGACTCGCCCGTGCATCGTCCGGAAAAACCCCAGGTTCCAAATACAGCTCGACAAGTGGCCTCTCTCCCCGGGGACATCTCGAGAGGCAAGCGGAGTTCCATGCCTCAACCCAAGACGAGGCCTGACTCTCCTGTCCCCAGTCTGCAGGGACCCTGCGATCGGAGTCTGAAATCAGAGGTACCCTGCGGTTCCTGCCTCAACTGGAGATGAGGCCCTCTTCCAATGCACCAAACCCAGTGGAGTCCCGAGAGGCCCCTCCCACCTCCAGTTTCCCTGGCTTCTCAGAGCCACCATGAGCAGCCCCCTGAGGTCACCTGCACAAGTCGAGGGAACCCAGGGTTTCCTGCCTCAACCCGAGAAAGACCTCGAGAGACCTTCTTCAACACGTCTCGAGGCCAGATTCCCCTACCATGGCTCGGGAGCAATGACGCGCTCCCCTCGCCACTCGCATGGAGACCCGACTTCCCTGGCGCCCCACGAGAGGCTCACTGACCTCGCCGTCGTACCTCGTGAGAAACCGCACACTGGGGCCGCCGCTCGAGAACAACCCCGAGATTCCCCCGTCATCGAGAGATGAGGGCCTTCGTCTCCTGCATGGCCTAGAGACCAATCTCGCGACCTCTCTCCAAACGCCTCAGGAGGCTTGACTCCCTTGAGTCCACCCAGTGAGCTCCAAGAGATACCCGTCGCGACTCGAGAGCAGAGCGGGGTTCTTTGCTTCCACTCGAGATGAATGCCTGTCTCCCCGGGTGCGTCTGGAATGCAACCCCGAGATGCCTGTCGCCCCTGGAGAGGAACATTGGCTTCTGGACACAAGCCTAGATGAGGTCTATTGGCCCTGCAGTCACTCGAGAGCAATCCCCAGCTTTCCTTCGCAACTCGAATGGAAGATTGGACTTGCCTGGGCCAACACAAGAGGCATCCTGAATTCCCCGTCGTAACTCGAGAATCCCGCCGTAACTCGAGAAAAACCACGTGGCTCCCCCGTCATCGCAAGATGAAGCCCTTTCCCGCTACAGCGCCTCAGGAGAAGTCCCACGTTAGGAATTGGAGGTCGAAAGGGCACTTGGCACCCTTGATGCGACCCACAAAGTTCCCCGAAATCCCGGTCTCCCTCGAGAGGAACCCTGAGGTTTTCCGGCACCCCTTCCTCTGAGCCCTTTCTCCCTCCTGATCTGGACAGGAGGGTCGACTCCCCTGCTTTGTCTGGAAGGGGTTCCCGACCTTCCGGTCGCACCTCAGGATGAGGCCGGTCTCACGAAGACATTCCAGACGTGGCCTCGTGGGTGGTTCCACATTCCGTAGGACCCCGATTTCCCGGTCCCCTCTTGATAAGAACCCGATGCCCGGACACCTCTCCGAACTCCACCCTGTGAATGAAGTCAACACGAAGGGGCAGTGACTCGCCCGTGCATCGTCGGAAAAACCCCAGGTTCCAAATACAGCTCGACAAGTGGCCTCTCTCCCCGGGGACATCTCGAGAGGCAAGCGGAGTTCCATGCCTCAACCCAAGACGAGGCCTGACTCTCCTGTCCCCAGTCTGCAGGGACCCTGCGATCGGAGTCTGAAATCAGAGGTACCCTGCGGTTCCTGCCTCAACTGGAGATGAGGCCCTCTTCCAATGCACCAAACCCAGTGGAGTCCCGAGAGGCCCCTCCCACCTCCAGTTTCCCTGGCTTCTCAGAGCCACCATGAGAAGCCCCCTGAGGTCACCTGCACAAGTCGAGGGAACCCAGGGTTTCCTGCCTCAACCCGAGAAAGACCTCGAGAGACCTTCTTCAACACGTCTCGAGGCCAGATTCCCCTACCATGGCTCGGGAGCAATGACGCGCTCCCCTCGCCACTCGCATGGAGACCCGACTTCCCTGGCGCCCCACGAGAGGCTCACTGACCTCGCCGTCGTACCTCGTGAGAAACCGCACACTGGGGCCGCCGCTCGAGAACAACCCCGAGATTCCCCCGTCATCGAGAGATGAGGGCCTTCGTCTCCTGCATGGCCTAGAGACCAATCTCGCGACCTCTCTCCAAACGCCTCAGGAGGCTTGACTCCCTTGAGTCCACCCAGTGAGCTCCAAGAGATACCCGTCGCGACTCGAGAGCAGAGCGGGGTTCTTTGCTTCCACTCGAGATGAATGCCTGTCTCCCCGGGTGCGTCTGGAATGCAACCCCGAGATCCCTGTCGCCCCTGGAGAGGAACATTGGCTTCTGGACACAAGCCTAGATGAGGTCTATTGGCCCTGCAGTCACTCGAGAGCAATCCCCAGCTTTCCTTCGCAACTCGAATGGAAGATTGGACTTGCCTGGGCCAACACAAGAGGCAGCCTGAATTCCCCGTCGTAACTCGAGAATCCCGCCGTAACTCGAGAAAAACCACGTGGCTCCCCCGTCATCGCAAGATGAAGCCCTTTCCCGCTACAGCGTCTCAGGAGAAGTCCCACGTTAGGAATTGGAGGTCGAAAGGGCACTTGGCACCCTTGGTGCGACCCACAAAGTTCCCCGAAATCCCGGTCTCCCTCGAGAGGAACACTGAGGTTTTCCCGCACCCCTTCCTCTGAGCCCTTTCTCCCTCCTGATCTGGACAGGAGGGTCGACTCCCCTGCTTTGTCTGGAAGGGGTTCCCGACCTTCCGGTCGCACCTCAGGATGAGGCCGGTCTCACGAAGACATTCCAGACGTGGCCTCGTGGGTGGTTCCACATTCCGTAGGACCCCGATTTCCCGGTCCCCTCTTGATAAGAACCCGATGCCCGGACACCTCTCCGAACTCCACCCTGTGAATGAAGTCAACACGAAGGGGCAGTTTTTCCGTGCATCGTCGGAAAAACCCCAGGTTCCAAATACAGCTCGACAAGTGGCCTCTCTCCCCGGGGACATCTCGAGAGGCAAGCGGAGTTCCATGCCTCAACCCAAGACGAGGCCTGACTCTCCTGTCCCCAGTCTGCAGGGACCCTGCGATCGGAGTCTGAAATCAGAGGTACCCTGCGGTTCCTGCCTCAACTGGAGATGAGGCCCTCTTCCAATGCACCAAACCCAGTGGAGTCCCGAGAGGCCCCTCCCACCTCCAGTTTCCCTGGCTTCTCAGAGCCACCATGAGAAGCCCCCTGAGGTCACCTGCACAAGTCGAGGGAACCCAGGGTTTCCTGCCTCAACCCGAGAAAGACCTCGAGAGACCTTCTTCAACACGTCTCGAGGCCAGATTCCCCTACCATGGCTCGGGAGCAATGACGCGCTCCCCTCGCCACTCGCATGGAGACCCGACTTCCCTGGCGCCCCACGAGAGGCTCACTGACCTCGCCGTCGTACCTCGTGAGAAACCGCACACTGGGGCCGCCGCTCGAGAACAACCCCGAGATTCCCCCGTCATCGAGAGATGAGGGCCTTCGTCTCCTGCATGGCCTAGAGACCAATCTCGCGACCTCTCTCCAAACGCCTCAGGAGGCTTGACTCCCTTGAGTCCACCCAGTGAGCTCCAAGAGATACCCGTCGCGACTCGAGAGCAGAGCGGGGTTCTTTGCTTCCACTCGAGATGAATGCCTGTCTCCCCGGGTGCGTCTGGAATGCAACCCCGAGATCCCTGTCGCCCCTGGAGAGGAACATTGGCTTCTGGACACAAGCCTAGATGAGGTCTATTGGCCCTGCAGTCACTCGAGAGCAATCCCCAGCTTTCCTTCGCAACTCGAATGGAAGATTGGACTTGCCTGGGCCAACACAAGAGGCATCCTGAATTCCCCGTCGTAACTCGAGAATCCCGCCGTAACTCGAGAAAAACCACGTGGCTCCCCCGTCATCGCAAGATGAAGCCCTTTCCCGCTACAGCGTCTCAGGAGAAGTCCCACGTTAGGAATTGGAGGTCGAAAGGGCACTTGGCACCCTTGATGCGACCCACAAAGTTCCCCGAAATCCCGGTCTCCCTCGAGAGGAACACTGAGGTTTTCCCGCACCACTTCCTCTGAGCCCTTTCTACCCTCCTGATCTGGACAGGAGGGTCGACTCCCCTGCTTTGTCTGGAAGGGGTTCCCGACCTTCCGGTCGCACCTCAGGATGAGGCCGGTCTCACGAAGACATTCCAGACGTGGCCTCGTGGGTGGTTCCACATTCCGTAGGACCCCGATTTCCCGGTCCCCTCTTGATAAGAACCCGATGCCCGGACACCTCTCCGAACTCCACCCTGTGAATGAAGTCAACACGAAGGGGCAGTGACTCGCGTGCATCGTTCGGAAAAACCCCAGGTTCCAAATACAGCTCGACAAGTGGCCTCTCTCCCCGGGAACATCTCGAGAGGCAAGCGGAGTTCCATGCCTCAACCCAAGACGAGGCCTGACTCTCCTGTCCCCAGTCTGCAGGGACCCTGCGATCGGAGTCTGAAATCAGAGGTACCCTGAGGTTCCTGCCTCAACTGGAGATGAGGCCCTCTTCCAATGCACCAAACCCAGTGGAGTCCCGAGAGGCCCCTCCCACCTCCAGTTTCCCTGGCTTCTCAGAGCCACCATGAGAAGCCCCCTGAGGTCACCTGCACAAGTCGAGGGAACCCAGGGTTTCCTGCCTCAACCCGAGAAAGACCTCGAGAGACCTTCTTCAACACGTCTCGAGGCCAGATTCCCCTACCATGGCTCGAGAGCAATGACGCGCTCCCCTCGCCACTCGCATGGAGACCCGACTTCCTGGCGCCCCACGAGAGGCTCACTGACCTCGCCGTCGTACCTCGTGAGAAACCGCACACTGGGGCCGCCGCTCGAGAACAACCCCGAGATTCCCCCGTCATCGAGAGATGAGGGCCTTCGTCTCCTGCATGGCCTAGAGACCAATCTCGCGACCTCTCTCCAAACGCCTCAGGAGGCTTGACTCCCTTGAGTCCACCCAGTGAGCTCCAAGAGATACCCGTCGCGACTCGAGAGCAGAGCGGGGTTCTTTGCTTCCACTCGAGATGAATGCCTGTCTCCCCGGGTGCGTCTGGAATGCAACCCCGAGATCCCGGTCGCCCCTGGAGAGGAACATTGGCTTCTGGACACAAGCCTAGATGAGGTCTATTGGCCCTGCAGTCACTCGAGAGCAATCCCCAGCTTTCCTTCGCAACTCGAATGGAAGATTGGACTTGCCTGGGCCAACACAAGAGGCATCCTGAATTCCCCGTCGTAACTCGAGAATCCCGCCGCAACTCGAGAAAAACCACGTGGGTCCCCCGTCATCGCAAGATGAAGCCCTTTCCCGCTACAGCGTCTCAGGAGAAGTCCCACGTTAGGAATTGGAGGTCGAAACGGCACTTGGCACCCTTGATGCGACCCACAAAGTTCCCCGACATCCCGGTCTCCCTCGAGAGGAACACTGAGGTTTTCCCGCACCACTTCCTCTGAGCCCTTCTACCCTCCTGATCTGGACAGGAGGGTCGACTCCCCTGCTTTGTCTGGAAGGGGTTCCCGACCTTCCGGTCGCACCTCAGGATGAGGCCGGTCTCACGACGACATTCCAGACGTGGCCTCGTGGGTGGTTCCACATTCCGTAGGACCCCGATTTCCCGGTCCCCTCTTGATAAGAACCCGATGCCCGGACACCTCTCCGAACTCCACCCTGTGAATGAAGTCAACACGAAGGGGCAGTGACTCGCCCGTGCATCGTCGGGAAAAGACCCCAGGTTCCAAATACAGCTCGACAAGTGGCCTCTCTCCCCGGGAACACCTCGAGAGGCAAGCGGAGTGCCATGCCTCAACCCAAGACGAGGCCTGACTCTCCTGTCCCCAGTCTGCAGGGACCCTGCGATCGGAGTCTGAAATCAGAGGAACCCTGAGGTTCCTGCCTCAACTGGAGATGAGGCCCTCTTCCAATGCACCAAACCCAGTGGAGTCCCGAGAGGCCCCTCCCACCTCCAGTTTCCCTGACTTCTCAGAGCCACCATGAGAAGCCCCCTGAGGTCACCTGCACAAGTCGAGGGACCCCAGGGTTTCCTGCCTCAACCCGAGAAAGACCTCGAGAGACCTTCTTCAACACGTCTCGAGGCCAGATTCCCCTACTGCCGTGAGCCGGCATATTGCATATTGAGTGCATATTGCATATTGCATATTGAGTGCAGCACTTTCCACAGCATCATCATTCAGGATCTGGAATAGCTCCACTGGAATTCTATCACTGCTGGGAGCCAGTGAGGAACTCCGCCCATGACAAAGGTCATGAGGAAGGAGGCTCGGCATACGCAAAGGCGGGATCGAGCTTCAGGAGTCCCCTGGAAATTCTCGAGCATATACCCCCAAAACCAGAGTCTGCCTACTTTCTGCTTGTGCTTGCACCTAAACCTCTGACTTTCGGGCTCTCCCCCACTCCCTGTCTCTGGAAAAAGAGTTGGCTTCAGGACCAGTTAATAATTCCTGGGTGTGACAGTGTTTAACCTACAAACTCCTTTGAAATCCTCTAGCCTGCCTGAATAGGTTTTTCCGGCCACATGTGATTGTTCAGAGCCTCCCAACTGTGAGAGGCAGGAGATGTTCTAAACTGTCTAAACACAAATTCCTTTGAGTAGTTACAAGATTGATTAGAAATTGTATTGGTGAATGGTTTTTCACTTGTTGGGCCATTGTTTGCTGCTAAGTTTCCAAATCCCTTACCTGCTGTGTCCCTGGCAGTGTATTGATTAATATAATTGGTGTAAGTAGTAGCTTTAATGTTTGTAACCTGGGACCCTTGAGTTAATTTTTCTTGTTATAGCCCACCACACCTTTGCTCTGTAGGAATGCAACTTTATCTAATGCTTTTGGAGGTGGCTCCTGACCAACCACCTTTAGAGAAAAATAAGGTTTCTGAAGAAAAGGTCTTAAAATGTTAACAGGCCTCCGGGCCAGAAGATGATGCAAATCACCTAAGCTTTTGCATATGATAAGTTTGCAGGAAGAAAGCCTGGTTTGCTGCAAGACTCTACCCCTTCATTATCCTCTATGCAAACTTAAGGTATAAAAACTACTTTGAAAAATAAAGTGCGGGCCTTGTTCACCGAAACTTGGTCTCACCATGTCGTTCTTCTTACCTTCTGGCTGAATTATTCAGCCTCTTTTCGCCACTGAATTTCCTCACTGAGCTATCCTCATCTATTACTCTTTAGATCCCATTAACATTTAATTAAGCAGTGGTTTCCTGATCTCGCCTACCCGTCTCCTCCCCTGGATCAGCCGGGGCTGGTCCCCGGCCCCTACCATGGCTCGAGAGCAATGACGCGCTCCCCTCGCCACTCGCATGGAGACCCGACTTCCCTGGCGCCCCACGAGAGGCTCACTGACCTCGCCGTCGTACCTCGTGAGAAACCGCACACTGGGGCCGCCGCTCGAGAACAACCCCGAGACTCCCCCGTCATCGCGAGATGAGGGCCTTCGTCTCCTGCATGGCCTAGAGACCAATCTCGCGACCTCTCTCCAAACGCCTCAGGAGGCTTGACTCCCTTTAGTCCACCCAGTGAGCTCCAAGAGATACCCGTCGCGACTCGAGAGCAGAGCGGGGTTCTTTGCTTCCACTCGAGATGAATGCCTGTCTCCCCGGGTGCGTCTGGAATGCAACCCCGAGATCCCTGTCGCCCCTGGAGAGGAACATTGGCTTCTGGACACAAGCCTAGATGAGGTCTATTGGCCCTGCAGTCACTCGAGAGCAATCCCCAGCTTTCCTTCGCAACTCGAATGGAAGATTGGACTTCCCTGGGCCAACACAAGAGGCATCCTGAATTCCCCGTCGTAACTCGAGAATCCCGCTAACTCGAGAAAAACCACGTGGCTCCCCCGTCATCGCAAGATGAAGCCCTTTCCCGCTACAGCGTCTCAGGAGAAGTCCCACGTTAGGAATTGGAGGTCGAAACGGCACTTGGCACCCTTGATGCGACCCACAAAGTTCCCCGACATCCCGGTCTCCCTCGAGAGGAACACCGAGGTTTTCCGGCACCACTTCCTCTGAGCCCTTTCTACCCTCCTGATCTGGACAGGAGGGTCGACTCCCCTGCTTTGTCTGGAAGGGGTTCCCGACCTTCCGGTCGCACCTCAGGATGAGGCCGGTCTCACGAAGACATTCCAGACGTGGCCTCGTGGGTGGTTCCACATTCCGAAGGACCCCGATTTCCCGGTCCCCTCTTGATAAGAACCCGATGCCCGGACACCTCTCCGAACTCCACCCTGTGAATGAAGTCAACACGAAGGGGCAGTGACTCGCCCGTGCATCGTCGGGAAAAACCCCAGGTTCCAAATACAGCTCGACAAGTGGCCTCTCTCCCCGGGAACACCTCGAGAGGCAAGCGGAGTTCCATGCCTCAACCCAAGACGAGGCCTGACTCTCCTGTCCCAAGTCTGCAGGGACCCTGCGAGCGGAGTCTGAAATCAGAGGAACCCTGAGGTTCCTGCCTCAACTGGAGATGAGGCCCTCTTCCAATGCACCAAACCCAGTGGAGTCCCGAGAGGCCCCTCCCACCTCCAGTTTCCCTGACTTCTCAGAGCCACCATGAGAAGCCCCCTGAGGTCACCTGCACAAGTCGAGGGACCCCAGGGTTTCCTGCCTCAACCCGAGAAAGACCTCGAGAGACCTTCTTCAACACGTCTCGAGGCCAGATTCCCCTACCATGGCTCGGAGCAAGACGCGCTCCCCCTCGCCACTCGCATGGAGACCCGACTTCCCTGGCGCCCCACGAGAGGCTCACTGACCTCGCCGTCGTACCTCGTGAGAAACCGCACACTGGGGCCGCCGCTCGAGAACAACCCCGAGATTCCCCCGTCATCGAGAGATGAGGGCCTTCGTCTCCTGCATGGCCTAGAGACCAATCTCGCGACCTCTCTCCAAACGCCTCAGGAGGCTTGACTCCCTTGAGTCCACCCAGTGAGCTCCAAGAGATACCCGTCGCGACTCGAGAGCAGAGCGGGGTTCTTTGCTTCCACTCGAGATGATGCCTGTCTCCCCGGGTGCGTCTGGAATGCAACCCCGAGATCCCTGTCGCCCCTGGAGAGGAACATTGGCTTCTGGACACAAGCCTAGATGAGGTCTATTGGCCCTGCAGTCACTCGAGAGCAATCCCCAGCTTTCCTTCGCAACTCGAATGGAACATTGGACTTCCTGGGCCAACACAAGAGGCATCCTGAATTCCCCGTCGTAACTCGAGAATCCCGCCGCAACTCGAGAAAAACCACGTGGCTCCCCCGTCATCGCAAGATGAAGCCCTTTCCCGCTACAGCGTCTCAGGAGAAGTCCCACGTTAGGAATTGGAGGTCGAAACGGCACTTGGCACCCTTGATGCGACCCACAAAGTTCCCCGACATCCCGGTCTCCCTCGAGAGGAACACCGAGGTTTTCCCGCACCACTTCCTCTGAGCCCCTTCTACCCTCCTGATCTGGACAGGAGGGTCGACTCCCCTGCTTTGTCTGGAAGGGGTTCCCGACCTTCCGGTCGCACCTCAGGATGAGGCCGGTCTCACGACGACATTCCAGACGTGGCCTCGTGGGTGGTTCCACATTCCGAAGGACCCCGATTTCCCGGTCCCCTCTTGATAAGAACCCGATGCCCGGACACCTCTTCGAACTCCACCCTGTGAATGAAGTCAACACGAAGGGGCAGTGACTCGCCCGTGCATCGTCGGGAAAAGACCCCAGGTTCCAAATACAGCTCGACAAGTGGCCTGTCTCCCCGGGAACACCTCGAGAGGCAAGCGGAGTTCCATGCCTCAACCCAAGACGAGGCCTGACTCTCCTGTCCCAAGTCTGCAGGGACCCTGCGATCGGAGTCTGAAATCAGAGGAACCCTGAGGTTCCTGCCTCAACTGGAGATGAGGCCCTCTTCCAATGCACCAAACCCAGTGGAGTGCCGAGAGGCCCCTCCCACCTCCAGTTTCCCTGACTTCTCAGAGCCACCATGAGAAGCCCCCTGAGGTCACCTGCACAAGTCGAGGGACCCAGGGTGTCCTGCCTCAACCCGAGAAAGACCTCGAGAGACCTTCTTCAACACGTCTCGAGGCCAGATTCCCCTACTGCCGTGAGCCGGCATATTGCATATTGAGTGCATATTGCATATTGCATATTGAGGCAGCACTTTCCACAGCATCATCATTCAGGATCTGGAATAGCTCCACTGGAATTCTATCACTGCTGGGAGCCAGTGAGGAACTCCGCCCATGACAAAGGTCATGAGGAAGGAGGCTCGGCATACGCAAAGGCGGGATCGAGCTTCAGGAGTCCCCCTGGAAATTCTCGAGCATATACCCCCAAACCAGAGTCTGCCTACTTTCTGCTTGTGCTTGCACCTAAACCTCTGAGGGGGCTCTCCCCCACTACCTCTCTCTGAAGAAACAGTTGGCTTACAGTTCCAGTTAATAATTCCTGGGTGTGACAGTGTTTAACCTACAAACTCCTTTGGAAATCCTCTAGCCTGCCTGAATAGGTTTTTCCGGCCACATGTGATTGTTCAGAGCCTCCCAACTGTGAGAGGCAGGAGATGTTCTAAACTGTCTAAACACAAATTCTTTTGAGTAGTTACAAGATTGATTAGAAATTGTATTGGTGAATGGTTTTTCACTTGTTGGGCCATTGTTTGCTGCTAAGTTTCCATATCCCTTACCTGCTGTGTCCCTGGCAGTGTATTGATTAATATAATTGGTCTAAGTAGTAGCTTTAATGTTTGTAACCTGGGACCCTTGAGTTAATTCTTTTTCTTGTTATAGCCCACCACACCTTTGCTCTGTAGGAATGCAACTTTATCTAATGCTTTTTTGGAGGGTGGCTCCTGACCAACCACCTTTAGAGAAAAATAAGGTTTCTGAAGAAAAGGTCTTAAAATGTTAACAGGCCTCCGGGCCAGAAGATGATGCAAATCACCTAAGCTTTTGCATATGATAAGTTTGCAGGAAGAAAGCCTGGTTTGCTGCAAGACTCTACCCCTTCCCCCATTATCCTCTATGCATAACTTAAGGTATAAAAACTACTTTGAAAAATAAAGTGCGGGCCTTGTTCACCGAAACTTGTCTCACCATGTCGTTCTTTCTTTACCTTCTGGCTGAATTATTCAGCCTCTTTTCGCCACTGAATTTCCTCACTGAGCCATCCTCATTCTATTACTCTCTTTATATCCTTAATTAACATTTAATTAAGCAGTGGTTTCCTGATCTTCGCCTACCCGTCTCTCCTCGAAGACCCTGGATCAGCCGGGCTGGTCCCCGGCCCCTACCATGGCTCGAGAGCAATGACGCGCTCCCCTCGCCACTCGCATGGAGACCCGACTTCCCTGGTGCCCCACGAGAGGCTCACTGACCTCGCCGTCTTACCTCGTGAGAAACCGCACACTGGGGCCGCCGCTCGAGAAAAACCCCGAGACTCCCCCGTCATCGCGAGATGAGGGCATCGTCTCCTGCATGGCCTAGAGACCAATCTCGCGACCTCTCTCCAAACGCCTCAGGAGGCTTGACTCCCTTGAGTCCACCCAGTGAGCTCCAAGAGATACCCGTCGCGACTCGAGAGCAGAGCGGGGTTCTTTGCTTCCACTCGAGATGAATGCCTGTCTCCCCGGGTGCGTCTGGAATGCAACCCCGAGATCCCTGTCGCCCCTGGAGAGGAACATTGGCTTCTGGACACAAGCCTAGATGAGGTCTATTGGCCCTGCAGTCACTCGAGAGCAATCCCCAGCTTTCCTTCGCAACTCGAATGGAAGATTGGACTTCCCTGGGCCAACACAAGAGGCATCCTGAATTCCCCGTCGTAACTCGAGAATCCCGCCGCAACTCGAGAAAAACCACGTGGTTCCCCCGTCATCGCAAGATGAAGCCCTTTCCCGCTACAGCGTCTCAGGAGAAGTCCCACGTTAGGAATTGGAGGTCGAAACGGTACTTGGCACCCTTGATGCGACCCACAAAGTGCCCCGACATCCCGGTCTCCCTCCAGAGGAACACCGACGTTTTCCGGCACCACTTCCTCTGAGCCCCTTCTACCCTCCTGATCTGGACAGGAGGGTCGACTCCCCTGCTTTGTCTGGAAGGGGTTCCCGACCTTCCGGTCGCACCTCAGGATGAGGCCGGTCTCACGACGACATTCCAGACGTGGCCTCGTGGGTGGTTCCACATTCCGAAGGACCCCGATTTCCCGGTCCCCTCTTGATAAGAACCCGATGCCCGGACACCTCTTCGAACTCCACCCTGTGAATGAAGTCAACACGAAGGGGCAGTGACTCGCCCGTGCATCGTCGGGAAAAGACCCCAGGTTCCAAATACAGCTCGACAAGTGGCCTGTCTCCCCGGGAACACCTCGAGAGGCAAGCGGAGTTCCATGCCTCAACCCAAGACGAGGCCTGACTCTCCTGTCCCAAGTCTGCAGGGACCTTGCGATCGGAGTCTGAAGTCAGAGGAACCCTGAGGTTCCTGCCTCAACTGGAGATGAGGCCCTCTTCCAATGCACCAAACCCAGTGGAGTGCCGAGAGGCCCCTCCCACCTCCAGTTTCCCTGACTTCTCAGAGCCACCATGAGAAGCCCCCTGAGGTCACCTGCACAAGTCGAGGGACCCCAGGGTGTCCTGCCTCAACCCGAGAAAGACCTCGAGAGACCTTCTTCAACACGTCTCGAGGCCAGATTCCCCTACTGCCGTGAGCCGGCATATTGCATATTGAGTGCATATTGCATATTGAGTGCAGCACTTTCCACAGCATCATCATTCAGGATCTGGAATAGCTCCACTGGAATTCTATCACTGCTGGGAGCCAGTGAGGAACTCCGCCCATGACAAAGGTCATGAGGAAGGAGGCTCGGCATACGCAAAGGCGGGATCGAGCTTCAGGAGTCCCCTGGAAATTCTCGAGCATATACCCCCAAAACCAGAGTCTGCCTACTTTCTGCTTGTGCTTGCACCTAAACCTCTGACTTTACGGGGGCTCTCCCCCACTACCTCTCTCTGAAAAAAGAGTTAGCTTACAGTTCCAGTTAATAATTCCTGGGTGTGACAGTGTTTAACCTACAAACTCCTTTGGAAATCCTCTAGCCTGCCTGAATAGGTTTTTCCGGCCACATGTGATTGTTCAGAGCCTCCCAACTGTGAGAGGCAGGAGATGTTCTAAACTGTCTAAACACAAATTCTTTTGAGTAGTTACAAGATTGATTAGAAATTGTATTGGTGAATGGTTTTTCACTTGTTGGGCCATTGTTTGCTGCTAAGTTTCCATATCCCTTACCTGCTGTGTCCCTGGCAGTGTATTGATTAATATAATTGGTGTAAGTAGTAGCTTTAATGTTTGTAACCTGGGACCCTTGAGTTAATTCTTTTTCTTGTTATAGCCCACCACACCTTTGCTCTGTAGGAATGCAACTTTATCTAATGCTTTTTTGGAGGGTGGCTCCTGACCAACCACCTTTAGAGAAAAATAAGGTTTCTGAAGAAAAGGTCTTAAAATGTTAACAGGCCTCCGGGCCAGAAGATGATGCAAATCACCTAAGCTTTTGCATATGATAAGTTTGCAGGAAGAAAGCCTGGTTTGCTGCAAGACTCTACCCCTTCCCCCATTATCCTCTATGCATAACTTAAGGTATAAAAACTACTTTGAAAAATAAAGTGCGGGCCTTGTTCACCGAAACTTGGTCTCACCATGTCGTTCTTTCTCTTACCTTCTGGCTGAATTATTCAGCCTCTTTTCGCCACTGAATTTCCTCACTGAGCTATCCTCATTCTATTACTCTTTATATCCTTAATTAACATTTAATTAAGCAGTGGTTTCCTGATCTTCGCCTACGCCGTCTCTCCTTCGAAGACCCTGGATCAGCCGGGGCTGGTCCCCGGCACCCTACCATGGCTCGAGAGCAATGACGCGCTCCCCCTCGCCACTCGCATGGAGACCCGACTTCCCTGGCACCCCACGAGAGGCTCACTGACCTCGCCGTCGTACCTCTTAGAAACCGCACACTGGGGCCGCCGCTCGAGAACCACCCCGAGACTCCCCCGTCATCGCGAGATGAGGGCCTTCGTCTCCTGCCTGGCCTAGAGACCAATCTCGCGACCTCTCTCCAAACGCCTCAGGAGGCTTGACTCCCTTTAGTCCACCCAGTGAGCTCCAAGAGATAACCGTCGCGACTCGAGAGCAGAGCGGGGTGCTGTGCTTCCACTCGAGATGAATGCCTGTCTCCCCGGGTGTGTCTGGAATGCAACCCCGAGATCCCTGTCGCCCCTGGAGAGGAACACTGGCTTCTGGACACAAGCCTAGATGAGGTCTATTGGCCCTGCAGTCACTCGAGAGCAATCCCCAGCTTTCCTTCGCAACTCGAATGGAAGATTGGACTTCCCTGGGCCAACACAAGAGGCATCCTGAATTCCCCGTCGTAACTCGAGAATCCTGCTACACTCGAGAAAAACCACGTGGTTCCCCCGTCATCGCAAGATGAGCCCTTTCCCGCTACAGCGTCTCAGGAGAAGTCCCACGTTAGGAATTGGAGGTCGAAACGGTACTTGGCACCCTTGATGCGACCCACAAAGTGCCCCGACATCCCGGTCTCCCTCGAGAGGAACACCGAGGTTTTCTGGCACCACTTCCTCTGAGCCTTCTACCCTCCTGATCTGGACAGGAGGGTCGACTCCCCTGCTTTGTCTGGAAGGGGTTTCCGACCTTCCGGTCGCACCTCAGGATGAGGCCGGTCTCACGACGACATTCCAGACGTGGCCTCGTGGGTGGTTTCACATTCCGAAGGACCCCGATATCCCGGTCCCCTCTTGATAAGAACCCGATGCCCGGACACCTCTTCGAACTCCACCTTGCGAATGAAGTCAACACGAAGGGGCAGTGACTCGCCCGTGCATCGTCGGGAAAAGACCCCAGGTTCCAAATACAGCTCGACAAGTGGCCTGTCTCCCCGGGAACACCTCGAGAGGCAAGCGGAGTTCCATGCCTCAACCCAAGACCAGGCCTGACTCTCCTGTCCCCAGTCTGCAGGGACCTTGCGGTCGGAGTCTGAAATCAGAGGAACCCTGAGTTCCTGCCTCAACTGGAGATGAGGCCCTCTTCCAATGCACCAAACCCAGTGGAGTCTCGAGAGGCCCCTTCCACCTCCAGTTTCCCTGACTTCTCAGAGCCACCATGAGAAGCCCCCTGAGGTCACCTGCACAAGTCGAGGGACCCCAGGGTGTCCTGCCTCAACCCGAGAAAGACCTCGAGAGACCTTCTTCAACACGTCTCGAGGCCAGATTCCCCTACCATGACTCGAGAGCAATGACGCGCTCCCCCTCGCCACTCGCATGGAGACCCGACTTCCTTGCCGCCCCACGAGAGGCTCACTGACCTCGCCGTCGTACCTCGTGAGAAACCGCACACTGGGGCCGCCGCTCGAGAACAACCCCGAGCCTCCCCCGTCATCGCGAGATGAGGGCCTTCGTCTCCTGCATGGCCTAGAGACCAGTCTCTCGACCTCTCTCCAAACGCCTCAGGAGGCTTGACTCCCTTGAGTCCACCCAGTGAGTTCCAAGAGATACCCGTCGCGACTCGAGAGCAGAGCGGGGTTCTTTGCTTCCACTCGAGATGAATGCCTGTCTCCCCGGCTGCGTCTGGAATGCGACCCCGAGATCCAAGTCGCCCTTGGAGAGGAACATTGGCTTCTGGACACAAGCCTAGATGAGGTCTATTGGCCCTGCAGTCACTCGAGAGCAATCCCCAGCTTTCCTTCGCAACTCGAATGGAAGATTGGACTTCCCTGGGCCAACACAAGAGGCATCCTGAATTCCCCGTCGTAACTCGACAATCCCGCGGCAACTCGAGAAAATCCACGTGGCTCCCCCGTCATCGCAAGATGAAGCCCTTTCCCGCTACAGCGTCTCAGGAGAAGTCCCACGTGAGGAATTGGAGGTCGAAACCGTACTTGGCACCCTTGATGCGACCCACAAAGTTCCCCGACATCCCGGTCTCCCTCGAGAGGAACACCGAGGTTTTCCAGCACCACTTCCTCTGAGCCCCTTCTACCCTTCTGATCTGGACAGGAGGGTCGACTCCCCTGCTTTGTCTGGAAGGGGTTCCCGACCTTCTGGTCGCACCTCAGGATGAGGCCAGTCTCACGACGACATTCCAGACGTGGCCTCGTGGGTGGTTCCACATTCTGAAGGACCCCGATTTCCCGGTCCCCTCTTGATAAGAACCCGATGCCCGGACACCTCTTCGAACTCCACCCTGTGAATGAAGTCAACACGAAGGGGCAGTGACTCGCCCGTGCATCGTCGGAAAAAACCCCAGGTTCGAAATACAGCTCGACAAGTGGCCTCTCTCCCCGGGAACACCTCGAGAGGCAAGCGGAGTTCCATGCCTCAACCCAAGAAGAGGCCTGACTCTCCTGTCCCAAGTCTGCAGGGACCCTGCGATTGGAGTCTGAAGTCAGAGGAAGCCTGAGGTTCCTGCCTCAACTGGAGATGAGGCCCTCTTCCAATGCACCAAACCCAGTGGAGTCCCGAGAGGCCCCTCCCACCTCCAGTTTCCCTGACTTCTCAGAGCCACCATGAGAAGCCCCCTGAGGTCACCTGCACAAGTCGAGGGAAACCAGGGTTTCCTGCCTCAACCCGAGAAAGACCTCGAGAGACGTTCTTCAACACGTCTCGAGGCCAGATTCCCCTACTGCCGTGAGCCGGCATATTGCATATTGAGCATATTGCATATTGCATATTGAGTGCAGCACTTTCCACAGCATCATCATTCAGGATCTGGAATAGCTCCACTGGAATTCTATCACTGCTGGGAGCCAGTGAGGAACTCCGCCCATGACAAAGGTCATGAGGAAGGAGGCTCGGCATACGCAAAGGCGGGATCGAGCTTCAGGAGTCCCCCTGGAAATTCTCGAGCATATACCCCCAAAACCAGAGTCTGCCTACTTTCTGCTTGTGCTTGCACCTAAACCTCTGACTTTACGGGGGGCTCTCCCCCACTACCTCTCTCTGAAAAAGAGTTAGCTTACAGTTCCAGTTAATAATTCCTGGGTGTGACAGTGTTTAACCTACAAACTCCTTTGGAAATCCTCTAGCCTGCCTGAATAGGTTTTTCCGGCCACATGTGATTGTTCAGAGCCTCCCAACTGTGAGAGGCAGGAGATGTTCTAAACTGTCTAAACACAAATTCTTTTGAGTAGTTACAAGATTGATTAGAAATTGTATTGGTGAATGGTTTTTCACTTGTTGGGCCATTGTTTGCTGCTAAGTTTCCATATCCCTTACCTGCTGTGTCCCTGGCAGTGTATTGATTAATATAATTGGTGTAAGTAGTAGCTTTAATGTTTGTAACCTGGGACCCTTGAGTTAATTCTTTTTCTTGTTATAGCCCACCACACCTTTGCTCTGTAGGAATGCAACTTTATCTAATGCTTTTTGGAGGGTGGCTCCTGACCAACCACCTTTAGAGAAAAATAAGGTTTCTGAAGAAAAGGTCTTAAAATGTTAACAGGCCTCCGGGCCAGAAGATGATGCAAATCACCTAAGCTTTTGCATATGATAAGTTTGCAGGAAGAAAGCCTGGTTTGCTGCAAGACTCTACCCCTTCCCCCATTATCCTCTATGCATAACTTAAGGTATAAAAACTACTTTGAAAAATAAAGTGCGGGCCTTGTTCACCGAAACTTGGTCTCACCATGTCGTTCTTTCTCTTACCTTCTGGCTGAATTATTCAGCCTCTTTTCGCCACTGAATTTCCTCACTGAGCTATCCTCATTCTATTACTCTTTATATCCTTAATTAACATTTAATTAAGCAGTGGTTTCCTGATCTTCGCCTACGCCGTCTCTCCTTCGAATACCCTGGATCAGCCGGGGCTGGTCCCCGGCACCCTACCATGGCTCGAGAGCAATGACGCGCTCGCCCTCGCCACTCGCATGGAGACCCGACTTCCCTGGCGCCCCACGAGAGGCTCACTGACCTCGCCGTCGTACCTCGTGAGAAAGCGCACACTGGGGCCGCCGCTCGAGAACAACCCCGAGACTCCCCCGTCATCGCGAGATGAGGGCCTTCGTCTCCTGCATGGCCTAGAGACCAATCTCGCGACCTCTCTCCAAACGCCTCAGGAGGCTTGACTCCCTTTAGTCCACCCAGTGAGCTCCAAGAGATACCCGTCGCGACTCGAGAGCAGAGCGGGGTTCTTTGCTTCCACTCGAGATGGATGCCTGTCTCCCCGGGTGTGTCTGGAATGCAACCCCGAGATCCCTGTCGCCCCTGGAGAGGAACACTGGCTTCTGGACACAAGCCTAGATGAGGTCTATTGGCCCTGCAGTCACTCGAGAGCAATCCCCAGCTTTCCTTCGCAACTCGAATGGAAGATTGGACTTCCCTGGGCCTACACAAGAGGCATCCTGAATTCCCCGTCGTAACTCGAGAATCCCGCTACACCTCGAGAAAAACCACGTGGTTCCCCCGTCATCGCAAGATGAAGCCCTGTGCCGCTACAGCGTCTCAGGAGAAGTCCCACGTTAGGAATTGGAGGTTCGAAACGGTACTTGGCACCCTTGATGCGACCCACAAAGTGCCCCGACATCCCGGTCTCCCTCGAGAGGAACACCGAGTTTTCTGGCAACACTTCCTCTGAGCCTCTTCTACCCTCCTGATCTGGACAGGAGGGTCGACTCCCCTGCTTTGTCTGGAAGGGGTTCCCGACCTTCCGGTCGCACCTCAGGATGAGGCCGGTCTCACGACGACATTCCAGACGTGGCCTCGTGGGTGGTTCCACATTCCGAAGGACCCCGATTTCCCGGTCCCCTCTTGATAAGAACCCGATGCCCGGACACCTCTTCGAACTCCACCCTGTGAATGAAGTCAACACGAAGGGGCAGTGACTCGCCCGTGCATCGTCGGGAAAAGACCCCAGGTTCCAAATACCGCTCGACAAGTGGCCTGTCTCCCCGGGAACACCTCGAGAGGCAAGCGGAGTTCCATGCCTCAACCCAAGACGAGGCCTGACTCTCCTGTCCCAAGTCTGCAGGGACCCTGCGATCGGAGTCTGAAGTCAGAGGAACCCTGAGGTTCCTGCCTCAACTGGAGATGAGGCCCTCTTCCAATGCACCAAACCCAGTGGAGTGCCGAGAGGCCCCTCCCACCTCCAGTTTCCCTGACTTCTCAGAGCCACCATGAGAAGCCCCTGAGGTCACCTGCACAAGTCGAGGGACCCCAGGGTGTCCTGCCTCAACCCGAGAAAGACCTCGAGAGACCTTCTTCAACACGTCTCGAGGCCAGATTCCCCTACTATGACTTGAGAGCAAGACGCGCTCCCCCTCGCCACTCGCATGGAGACCCGACTTCCTTGCCGCCCCACGAGAGGCTCACTGACCTCGCCGTCGTACCTCGTGAGAAACCGCACACTGGGGCCGCCGCTCGAGAACAACCCCGAGCCTCCCCCGTCATCGCGAGATGAGGGCCTTCGTCTCCTGCATGGCCTAGAGACCAATCTCTCGACCTCTCTCCAAACGCCTCAGGAGGCTTGACTCCCTTGAGTCCACCCAGTGAGCTCCAAGAGATACCCGTCGCGACTCGAGAGCAGAGCGGGGTTCTTTGCTTCCACTCGAAATGAATGCCTGTCTCCCCGGGTGCGTCTGAAATGCAACCCCGAGATCCCTGTCGCCCCTGGAGAGGAACATTGGCTTCTGGACACAAGCCTAGATGAGGTCTATTGGCCCTGCAGTCACTCGAGAGCAATCCCCAGCTTTCCTTCGCAACTCGAATGGAAGATTGGACTTCCCTGGGCCAACACAAGAGGCATCCTGTATTCCCCGTCGTAACTCGAGAATCCCGCCGCAACTCGAGAAAAACCCCGTGGTTCCCCGGTCATCGCAAGATGAAGCCCTTTCCCGCTACAGCGTCTCAGGAGAAGTCCCACGTTAAGAATTGTAGGTCCAAACGGTACTTGGCACCCTTGATGCGACCCACAAAGTTCCCTGACATCCCGGTCTCCCTCGAGAGGAACACCGAGGTTTTCCGGCACCACTTCCTCTGAGCCCCTTCTACCCTCCTGATCTGGACAGGAGGGTCGACTCCCCTGCTTTGTCTGGAAGGGGTTCCCGACCTTCCTGTCGCACCTCAGGATGAGGCCGTTCTCACGACGAAATTACAGACGTGGCCTCGTGGATGGTTCCACATTCCGAAGGACCCCGATTTCCCGGTCCCCTCTTGATAAGAACCCGATGCCCGGACACCTCTTTGAACTCCACCCTGTGAATGAAGTCAACAGGAAGGGGCAGTGACTCGCCCGTGCATCGTCGGGAAAAGACCCCAGGTTCCAAATACAGCTCGACAAGTGGCCTGTCTCCCCGGGAACACCTCGAGAGGCAAGCGGAGTTCCATGCCTCAACCCAAGACGAGGCCTGACTCTCCTGTCCCAAGTCTGCAGGGACCTTGCGATCGGAGTCTGAAATCAGAGGAACCCTGAGGTTCCTGCCTCAACTGGAGATGAGGCCCTCTTCCAATGCACCAAACCCAGTGGAGTGCCGAGAGGCCCCTCCCACCTCCAGTTTCCCTGACTTCTCAGAGCCACCATGAGAAGCCCCTGAGGTCACCTGCACAAGTCGAGGGACCCCAGGGTGTCCTGCCTCAACCCGAGAAAGACCTCGAGAGACCTTCTTCAACACGTCTCGAGGCCAGATTCCCCTACTGCCGTGAGCCGGCATATTGCATATTGAGTGCATATTGCATATTGCATATTGAGTGCAGCACTTTCCACAGCATCATCATTCAGGATCTGGAATAGCTCCACTGGAATTCTATCACTGCTGGGAGCCAGTGAGGAACTCCGCCCATGACAAAGGTCATGAGGAAGGAGGCTCGGCATACGCAAAGGCGGGATCGAGCTTCAGGAGTCCCCCTGGAAATTCTCGAGCATATACCCCCAAAACCAGAGTCTGCCTACTTTCTGCTTGTGCTTGCACCTAAACCTCTGACTTTACGGGGGCTCTCCCCCACTCCTCTGAAAAAGAGTTAGCTTACAGTTCCAGTTAATAATTCCTGGGTGTGACAGTGTTTAACCTACAAACTCCTTTGGAAATCCTCTAGCCTGCCTGAATAGGTTTTTCCGGCCACATGTGATTGTTCAGAGCCTCCCAACTGTGAGAGGCAGGAGATGTTCTAAACTGTCTAAACACAAATTCTTTTGAGTAGTTACAAGATTGATTAGAAATTGTATTGGTGAATGGTTTTTCACTTGTTGGGCCATTGTTTGCTGCTAAGTTTCCATATCCCTTACCTGCTGTGTCCCTGGCAGTGTATTGATTAATATAATTGGTGTAAGTAGTAGCTTTAATGTTTGTAACCTGGGACCCTTGAGTTAATTCTTTTTCTTGTTATAGCCCACCACACCTTTGCTCTGTAGGAATGCAACTTTATCTAATGCTTTTTGGAGGGTGGCTCCTGACCAACCACCTTTAGAGAAAAATAAGGTTTCTGAAGAAAAGGTCTTAAAATGTTAACAGGCCTCCGGGCCAGAAGATGATGCAAATCACCTAAGCTTTTGCATATGATAAGTTTGCAGGAAGAAAGCCTGGTTTGCTGCAAGACTCTACCCCTTCCCCCATTATCCTCTATGCATAACTTAAGGTATAAAAACTACTTTGAAAAATAAAGTGCGGGCCTTGTTCACCGAAACTTGGTCTCACCATGTCGTTCTTTCTCTTACCTTCTGGCTGAATTATTCAGCCTCTTTTCGCCACTGAATTTCCTCACTGAGCTATCCTCATTCTATTACTCTTTATATCCTTAATTAACATTTAATTAAGCAGTGGTTTCCTGATCTTCGCCTACGCCGTCTCTCCTTCGAATACCCTGGATCAGCCGGGGCTGGTCCCCGGCACCCTACCATGGCTCGAGAGCAATGACGCGCTCGCCCTCGCCACTCGCATGGAGACCCGACTTCCCTGGCGCCCCACGAGAGGCTCACTGACCTCGCCGTCGTACCTCGTGAGAAACCGCACACTGGGGCCGCCGCTCGAGAACAACCCCGAGATTCCCCCGTCATCGAGAGATGAGGGCCTTCGTCTCCTGCATGGCCTAGAGACCAATCTCGCGACCTCTCTCCAAACGCCTCAGGAGGCTTGACTCCCTTTAGTCCACCCAGTGAGCTCCAAGAGATACCCGTCGCGACTCGAGAGCAGAGCGGGGTTCTTTGCTTCCACTCGAGATGGATGCCTGTCTCCCCGGGTGTGTCTGGAATGCAACCCCGAGATCCCTGTCGCCCCTGGAGAGGAACATTGGCTTCTGGACACAAGCCTAGATGAGGTCTATTGGCCCTGCAGTCACTCGAGAGCAATCCCCAGCTTTCCTTCGCAACTCGAATGGAAGATTGGACTTCCTGGGCCAACACAAGAGGCATCCTGAATTCCCCGTCGTAACTCGAGAATCCCGCTACACTCGAGAAAAACCACGTGGTTCCCCCGTCATCGCAAGATGAAGCCCTTTCCCGCTACAGCGTATCAGGAGAAGTCCCACGTTAGGAATTGGAGGTCGAAACGGTACTTGGCACCCTTGAAGCGACCCACAAAGTTCCCCGACATCCCGGTCTCCCTCGAGAGGATCACCGAGGTTTTCCGGCACCACTTCCTCTGAGCCTCTTCTACCCTCCTGATCTGGACAGGAGGGTCGACTCCACTGCTTTGTCTGGAAGGGGTTCCCGACCTTCCGGTCGCACCTCAGGATGAGGCCGGTCTCACGACGACATTCCAGACGTGGCCTCGTGGGTGGTTCCACATTCCGAAGGACCCCGATTTCCCGGTCCCCTCTTGATAAGAACGCGATGCCCGGACACCTCTTCGAACTCCACCCTGTGAATGAAGTCAACACGAAGGGACAGTGACTCGCCCGTGCATCGTCTGGAAAAAACCCCCAGGTTCCAAATACAGCTCGACAAGTGGCCTGTCTCCCCGGGAACACCTCGAGAGGCAAGCGGAGTTCCATGCCTCAACCCAAGACGAGGCCTGACTCTCCTGTCCCAAGTCTGCAGGGACCTTGCGATCGGAGTCTGAAATCAGAGGAACCCTGAGGTTCCTGCCTCAACTGGAGATGAGGCCCTCTTCCAATGCACCAAACCCAGTGGAGTGCCGAGAGGCCCCTCCCACCTCCAGTTTCCCTGACTTCTCAGAGCCACCATGAGAAGCCCCCTGAGGTCACCTGCACAAGTCGAGGGACCCCAGGGTGTCCTGCCTCAACCCGAGAAAGACCTCGAGAGACCTTCTTCAACACGTCTCGAGGCCAGATTCCCCTACCATGACTCGAGAGCAATGACGCGCTCCCCCTCGCCACTCGCATGGAGACCCGACTTCCTTGCCGCCCCACGAGAGGCTCACTGACCTCGCCGTCGTACCTCGTGAGAAACCGCACACTGGGGCCGCCGCTCGAGAACAACCCCGAGCCTCCCCCGTCATCGCGAGATGAGGGCCTTCGTCTCCTGCATGGCCTAGAGACCAATCTCGCGACCTCTCTCCAAACGCCTCAGGAGGCTTGACTCCCTTGAGTCCACCCAGTGAGCTCCAAAAGATACCCGTCGCGATTCGAGAGCAGAGCGGGGTTCTTTGCTTCCACTCGAGATGAATGCCTGTCTCCCCGGGTGCGTCTGGAATGCAACCCCGAGATCCCTGTCGCCCCTGGAGAGGAACATTGGCTTCTGGACACAAGCCTAGATGAGGTCTATTGGCCCTGCAGTCACTCGAGAGCAATCCCCAGCTATCCCTCGCAACTCGAATGGAAGATTGGACTTCCTGGGCCAACACAAGAGGCATCCTGAATTCCCCGTCGTAACTCGAGAATCCCGCCGCAACTCGAGAAAATCCACGTGGTTCCCCCGTCATCGCAAGATGAAGCCCTTTCCCGCTACAGCGTCTCAGGAGAAGTCCCACGTTAGGAATTGGAGGTCGAAACGGTACTTGGCACCCTTGATGAGACCCACAAAGTTCCCCGACATCCCGGTCTCCCTCGAGAGGAACACTGAGGTTTTCCCGCACCACTTCCGCTGAGCCCCTTCTACCCTCCTGATCTGGACAGGAGGGTCGACTCCCCTGCTTTGTCTGGAAGGGGTTCCCGACCTTCCTGTCGCACCTCAGGATGAGGCCGTTCTCACGACGAAATTACAGACGTGGCCTCGTGGATGGTTCCACATTCCGAAGGACCCCGATTTCCCGGTCCCCTCTTGATAAGAACCCGATGCCCGGACACCTCTCCGAACTCCACCCTGTGAATGAAGTCAACACGAAGGGGCAGTGACTCGCCCGTGCATCGTCGGGAAAAGACCCCAGGTTCCAAATACAGCTCGACAAGTGGCCTCTCACCCCTTGAGCACCACGAGAGGCAAGCGGATTTCCATGCCTCAACCCAAGACGAGGCCTGACTCTCCTGTCCCAAGTCTGCAAGGACCCTGCGATTGGAGTCTGAAATCAGAGGAACCCTGAGGTTCCTGCCTCAACTGGAGATGAGGCCCTCTTCCAATGCACCAAACCCAGTGGAGTGCCGAGAGGCCCCTCCCACCTCCAGTTTCCCTGACTTCTCAGAGCCACCATGAGAAGCCCCTGAGGTCACCTGCACAAGTCGAGGGACCCCAGGGTGTCCTGCCTCAACCCGAGAAAGACCTCGAGAGACCTTCTTCAACACGTCTCGAGGCCAGATTCCCCTACTGCCGTGAGCCGGCATATTGCATATTGAGTGCATATTGCATATTGCATATTGAGTGCAGCACTTTCCACAGCATCATCATTCAGGATCTGGAATAGCTCCACTGGAATTCTATCACTGCTGGGAGCCAGTGAGGAACTCCGCCCATGACAAAGGTCATGAGGAAGGAGGCTCGGCATACGCAAAGGCGGGATCGAGCTTCAGGAGTCCCCCTGGAAATTCTCGAGCATATACCCCCAAAACCAGAGTCTGCCTACTTTCTGCTTGTGCTTGCACCTAAACCTCTGACTTTACGGGGGCTCTCCCCCACTACCTCTCTCTGAAAAAGAGTTAGCTTACAGTTCCAGTTAATAATTCCTGGGTGTGACAGTGTTTAACCTACAAACTCCTTTGGAAATCCTCTAGCCTGCCTGAATAGGTTTTCCCGGCCACATGTGATTGTTCAGAGCCTCCCAACTGTGAGAGGCAGGAGATGTTCTAAACTGTCTAAACACAAATTCTTTTGAGTAGTTACAAGATTGATTAGAAATTGTATTGGTGAATGGTTTTTCACTTGTTGGGCCATTGTTTGCTGCTAAGTTTCCATATCCCTTACCTGCTGTGTCCCTGGCAGTGTATTGATTAATATAATTGGTGTAAGTAGTAGCTTTAATGTTTGTAACCTGGGACCCTTGAGTTAATTCTTTTTCTTGTTATAGCCCACCACACCTTTGCTCTGTAGGAATGCAACTTTATCTAATGCTTTTTGGAGGGTGGCTCCTGACCAACCACCTTTAGAGAAAAATAAGGTTTCTGAAGAAAAGGTCTTAAAATGTTAACAGGCCTCCGGGCCAGAAGATGATGCAAATCACCTAAGCTTTTGCATATGATAAGTTTGCAGGAAGAAAGCCTGGTTTGCTGCAAGACTCTACCCCTTCCCCCATTATCCTCTATGCATAACTTAAGGTATAAAAACTACTTTGAAAAATAAAGTGCGGGCCTTGTTCACCGAAACTTGGTCTCACCATGTCGTTCTTTCTCTTACCTTCTGGCTGAATTATTCAGCCTCTTTTCGCCACTGAATTTCCTCACTGAGCTATCCTCATTCTATTACTCTTTATATCCTTAATTAACATTTAATTAAGCAGTGGTTTCCTGATCTTCGCCTACGCCGTCTCTCCTTCGAATACCCTGGATCAGCCGGGGCTGGTCCCCGGCACCCTACCATGGCTCGAGAGCAATGACGCGCTCGCCCTCGCCACTCGCATGGAGACCCGACTTCCCTGGCGCCCCACGAGAGGCTCACTGACCTCGCCGTCGTACCTCGTGAGAAAGCGCACACTGGGGCCGCCGCTCGAGAACAACCCCAAGACTCCCCCGTCATCGCGAGATGAGGGCCTTCGTCTCCTGCATGGCCTAGAGACCAATCTCGCGACCTCTCTCCAAACGCCTCAGGAGGCTTGACTCCCTTAGTCCACCCAGTGAGCTCCAAGAGATACCCGTCGCGACTCGAGAGCAGAGCGGGGTTCTTTGCTTCCACTCGAGATGGATGCCTGTCTCCCCGGGTGTGTCTGGAATGCAACCCCGAGATCCCTGTCGCCCCTGGAGAGGAACACTGGCTTCTGGACACAAGCCTAGATGAGGTCTATTGGCCCTGCAGTCACTCGAGAGCAATCCCCAGCTTTCCTTCGCAACTCGAATGGAAGATTGGACTTCCCTGGGCCAACACAAGAGGCATCCTGAATTCCCCGTCGTAACTCGAGAATCCTGCTACACTCGAGAAAAACCACGTGGTTCCCCCGTCATCGCAAGATGAAGCCCTTGCCGCTACAGCGTCTCAGGAGAAGTCCCACGTTAGGAATTGGAGTTCGAAACGGTACTTGTCACCCTTGATGCGACCCACAAAGTTCCCCGACATCCCGGTCTCCCTCGAGAGGAACACCGAGGTTTTCTGGCAACACTTCCTCTGAGCCTCTTCTACCCTCCTGATCTGGACAGGAGGGTCGACTCCCCTGCTTTGTCTGGAAGGGGTTCCCGCCTTCCGGTCGCACCTCAGGATGAGGCCGGTCTCACGACGACATTCCAGACGTGGCCTCGTGGGTGGTTCCACATTCCGAAGGACCCCGATTTCCCGGTCCCCTCTTGATAAGAACCCGATGCCCGGACACCTCTTCGAACTCCACCCTGTGAATGAAGTCAACACGAAGGGGCAGTGACTCGCCCGTGCATCGTCGGGAAAGACCCCAGGTTCCAAATACAGCTCGACAAGTGGCCTCTCTCCCCGGGAACACCTCGAGAGGCAAGCGGAGTTCCATGCCTCAACCCAAGACGAGGCCTGACTCTCCTGTCCCAAGTCTGCAGGGACCTTGCGGTCGGAGTCTGAAATCAGAGGAACCCTGAGGTTCCTGCCTCAACTGGAGATGAGGCCCTCTTCCAATGCACCAAACCCAGTGGAGTGCCGAGAGGCCCCTCCCACCTCCAGTTTCCCTGACTTCTCAGAGCCACCATGAGAAGCCCCCTGAGGTCACCTGCACAAGTCGAGGGACCCCAGAGTTTCCTGCCTCAACCCGAGAAAGACCTCGAGAGACCTTCTTCAACACGTCTCGAGGCCAGATTCCCCTAACATGACTGGAGAGCAATGTCGCGCTCCCCCTCGCCACTCGCATGGAGACCCGACTTCCCTGGCGCCCCACGAGAGGCTCACTGACCTCGCCGTCGTACCTCGTGAGAAACCGCACACTGGGGCCGCCGCTCGAGAACAACCCCGAGCCTCCCCCGTCATCGCGAGATGAGGGCCTTCGTCTCCTGCATGGCCTAGAGACCAATCTCGAGACCTCTCTCCAAACGCCTCAGGAGGCTTGACTCCCGTGAGTCCACCCAGTGAGCTCCAAGAGATACCCGTCGCGACTCGAGAGCAGAGCGGGGTTCTTTGCTTCCAGTCGAGATGAATGCCTGTCTCCCCGGGTGCGTCTGGAATGCAACCCCGAGATCCCTGTCGCCCCTGGAGAGGAACATTGGCTTCTGGACAATAGCCTAGATGAGGTCTATTGGCCCTGCTCTCCCTCGAGAGCAATCCCCAGCTTTCCTTCGCATCTCGAATGGAAGATTGGACTTCCCTGGGCCAACACAAGAGGCATCCTGAATTCCCCGTCGTAACTCGAGAATCGCGCGACAACTCCAGAAAACCACGTGGTTCCCCCGTCATCGCAACATGAAGCCCTTTCCCGCTACAGCGTCTCAGGAGAAGTCCCACGTTAAGAATTGGAGGTCGAAACGGTACTTGGCACCCTTGATGCAACCCACAAAGTTCCCCGACATCCCGGTCTCCCTCGAGAGGAACACCGAGGTTTTCCCGCACCACTTCCTCTGAGCCCCTTCTACCCTCCTGATCTCGACAGGAGGGTCGACTCCCCTGCTTTGTCTGGAAGGGGTTCCCGACCTTCCGGTCGCACCTCAGGATGAGGCCGGTCTCACGACGAAATTCCAGACGTGGCCTCGTGGGTGGTTCCACATTCCGAAGGACCCCGATTTCCCGGTCCCCTCTTGAAAAGAACCCGATGCCCGGACACCTCTTCAAACTCCACCCTGTGAATGAAGTCAACACGAAGGGGCAGTGACTCGCCCGTGCATCGTCGGGAAAAGACCCCAGGTTCCAAATACCGCTCGACAAGTGGCCTGTCTCCCCGGGAACACCTCGAGAGGCAAGCGGAGTTCCATGCCTCAACCCAAGACGAGGCCTGACTCTCCTGTCCCAAGTCTGCAGGGACCCTGGTCGGAGTCTGAAGTCAGAGGAACCCTGAGGTTCCTGCCTCAACTGGAGATGAGGCCCTCTTCCAATGCACCAAACCCAGTGGAGTGCCGAGAGGCCCCTCCCACCTCCAGTTTCCCTGACTTCTCAGAGCCACCATGAGAAGCCCCCTGAGGTCACCTGCACAAGTCGAGGGACCCCAGGGTGTCCTGCCTCAACCCGAGAAAGACCTCGAGAGACCTTCTTCAACACGTCTCGAGGCCAGATTCCCCTACTGCCGTGAGCCGGCATATTGCATATTGAGTGCATATTGCATATTGCATATTGAGTGCAGCACTTTCCACAGCATCATCATTCAGGATCTGGAATAGCTCCACTGGAATTCTATCACTGCTGGGAGCCAGTGAGGAACTCCGCCCATGACAAAGGTCATGAGGAAGGAGGCTCGGCATACGCAAAGGCGGATCGAGCTTCAGGAGTCCCCCTGGAAATTCTCGAGCATATACCCCCAAAACCAGAGTCTGCCTACTTTCTGCTTGTGCTTGCACCTAAACCTCTGACTTTACGGGGGCTCTCCCCCATTACCTCTCTCTGAAAAAAGAGTTAGCTTACAGTTCCAGTTAATAATTCCTGGGTGTGACAGTGTTTAACCTACAAACTCCTTTGGAAATCCTCTAGCCTGCCTGAATAGGTTTTTCCGGCCACATGTGATTGTTCAGAGCCTCCCAACTGTGAGAGGCAGGAGATGTTCTAAACTGTCTAAACACAAATTCTTTTGAGTAGTTACAAGATTGATTAGAAATTGTATTGGTGAATGGTTTTTCACTTGTTGGGCCATTGTTTGCTGCTAAGTTTCCATATCCCTTACCTGCTGTGTCCCTGGCAGTGTATTGATTAATATAATTGGTGTAAGTAGTGGCTTTAATGTTTGTAACCTGGGACCCTTGAGTTAATTCTTTTTCTTGTTATAGCCCACCACACCTTTGCTCTGTAGGAATGCAACTTTATCTAATGCTTTTTTGGAGGGTGGCTCCTGACCAACCACCTTTAGAGAAAAATAAGGTTTCTGAAGAAAAGGTCTTAAAATGTTAACAGGCCTCCGCCAGAAGATGATGCAAATCACCTAAGCTTTTGCATATGATAAGTTTGCAGGAAGAAAGCCTGGTTTGCTGCAAGACTCTACCCCTTCCCCCATTATCCTCTATGCATAACTTAAGGTATAAAAACTACTTTGAAAAATAAAGTGCGGGCCTTGTTCACCGAAACTTGGTCTCACCATGTCGTTCTTTCTCTTACCTTCTGGCTGAATTATTCAGCCTCTTTTCCACTGAATTTCCTCACTGAGCTATCCTCATTCTATTACTCTTTATATCCTTAATTAACATTTAATTAAGCAGTGGTTTCCTGATCTTCGCCTACGCCGTCTCTCCTTCGAATACCCTGGATCAGCCGGGGCTGGTCCCCGGCACCCTACCATGGCTCGGAGAGCAATGACGCGCTCGCCCTCGCCACTCGCATGGAGACCCGACTTCCCTGGCGCCCCACGAGAGGCTCACTGACCTCGCCGTCGTACCTCGTGAGAAAGCGCACACTGGGGCCGCCGCTCGAGAACAACCCCAAGACTCCCCCGTCATCGCGAGATGAGGGCCTTCGTCTCCTGCATGGCCTAGAGACCAATCTCGCGACCTCTCTCCAAAAGCCTCAGGAGGCTTGACTCCCTTTAGTCCACCCAGTGAGCTCCAAGAGATACCCGTCGCGACTCGAGAGCAGAGCGGGGTTCTTTGCTTCCACTCGAGATGGATGCCTGTCTCCCCGGGTGTCTGGAATGCAACCCCGAGATCCCTGTCGCCCCTGGAGAGGAACACTGGCTTCTGGACACAAGCCTAGATGAGGTCTATTGGCCCTGCAGTCACTCGAGAGAAATCCCCAGCTTTCCTTCGCAACTCGAATGGAAGATTGGACTTCCCTGGGCCAACACAAGAAGCATCCTGAATTCCCCGTCGTAATTCGAGAATCCTGCCACCTCGAGAAAAACCACGTGGTTCCCCCGTCATCGCAAGATGAAGCCCTGTGCCGCTACAGCGTCTCAGGAGAAGTCCCACGTTAGGAATTGGAGTTCGAAACGGTACTTGGCACCCTTGATGCGACCCACAAAGTGCCCCGACATCCCGGTCTCCCTCGAGAGGAACACCGAGGTTTTCTGGCAACACTTCCTCTGAGCCTCTTCTACCCTCCTGATCTGGACAGGAGGGTCGACTCCCCTGCTTTGTCTGGAAGGGGTTCCCGACCTTCCGGTCGCACCTCAGGATGAGGCCGGTCTCACGACGACATTCCAGACGTGGCCTCGTGGGTGGTTCCACATTCCGAAGGACCCCGATTTCCCGGTCCCCTCTTGATAAGAACCCGATGCCCGGACACCTCTTCGAACTCCACCCTGTGAATGAAGTCAACACGAAGGGGCAGTGACTCGCCCGTGCATCGTCGGAAAAGACCCCCAGGTTCCAAATACCGCTCGACAAGTGGCCTGTCTCCCCGGGAACACCTCGAGAGGCAAGCGGAGTTCCATGCCTCAACCCAAGACGAGGCCTGACTCTCCTGTCCCAAGTCTGCAGGGACCCTGCGGTCGGAGTCTGAAGTCAGAGGAACCCTGAGGTTCCTGCCTCAACTGGAGATGAGGCCCTCTTCCAATGCACCAAACCCAGTGGAGTGCCGAGAGGCCCCTCCCACCTCCAGTTTCCCTGACTTCTCAGAGCCACCATGAGAAGCCCCCTGAGGTCACCTGCACAAGTCGAGGGACCCCAGGGTGTCCTGCCTCAACCCGAGAAAGACCTCGAGAGACCTTCTTCAACACGTCTCGAGGCCAGATTCCCCTACCATGACTTGAGAGTAAAGACGCGCTCCCCCTCGCCATTCGCATGGAGACCCGACTTCCTTGCCGCCCCACGAGAGGCTCACTGACCTCGCCGTCGTACCTCGCGAGAAACCGCACACTGGGGCCGCCGCTCGAGAACAACCCCGAGCCTCCCCGTCATCGCGACTTGAGGGCCTTCGTCTCCTGCATGGCCTAGAGACCAGTCTCTCGACCTCTCTCCAAACGCCTCAGGAGGCTTGACTCCCTTGAGTCCACCCAGTGAGCTCCAAGAGATACCCGTCGCGACTCGAGAGCAGAGCGGGGTTCTTTGCTTCCACTCGAGATGGATGCCTGTCTCCCGGGTGCGTCTGGAATGCAACCCCGAGATCCCTGTCGCCCCTGGAGAGGAACATTGGCTTCTGGACACAAGCCTAGATGAGGTCTATTGGCCCTGCAGTCACTCGAGAGCAATCCCCAGCTTTCCTTCGCAACTCGAATGGAAGACTGGACTTGCCTGGGCCAACACAAGAGGCATCCTGAATTCCCCGTCGTAACTCGAGAATCCCGCTGCAACTCGAGAAAATCCACGTGGCTCCCCCGTCATCGCAAGATGAAGCCCTTTCCCGCTACAGTGTCTCAGGAGAAGTCCCACGTTAGGTATTGGAGGTCGAAACGGTACTTGGCACCCTTGATGCGACCCACAAAGTTCCCCGACATCCCGGTCTCCCTCGAGAGGAACACCGAGGTTTTCCCGCACCACTTCCTCTGAGCCCCTTCTACCCTCCTGATCTGGACAGGAGGGTCGACTCCCCTGCTTTGTCTGGAAGGGGTTCCCGACCTTCCGGTCACACCTCAGGATGAGGCCGGTCTCACGATGACATTCCAGACGTGGCCTCGTGGGTGGTTCCACATTCCGAAGGACCCCGATTTCCCGGTCCCCTCTTGATAAGAACCCGATGCCCGGACACCTCTTCGAACTCCACCCTGTGAATGAAGTCAACACGAAGGGGCAGTGACTCGCCCGTGCATCGTCGGGAAAAGACCCCCAGGTTCCAAATACCGCTCGGCAGGTGGCCTGTCTCCCCGGGAACACCTCGAGAGGCAAGCGGAGTTCCATGCCTCAACCCAAGACGAGCCTGACTCTCCTGTCCCAAGTCTGCAGGGACCTGCGGTCGGAGTCTGAAGTCAGAGGAACCCTGAGGTTCCTGCCTCAACTGGAGATGAGGCCCTCTTCCAATGCACCAAACCCAGTGGAGTGCCGAGAGGCCCCTCCCACCTCCAGTTTCCCTGACTTCTCAGAGCCACCATGAGAAGCCCCCTGAGGTCACCTGCACAAGTCGAGGGACCCCAGGGTGTCCTGCCTCAACCCGAGAAAGACCTCGAGAGACCTTCTTCAACACGTCTCGAGGCCAGATTCCCCTACTGCCGTGAGCCGGCATATTGCATATTGAGTGCATATTGCATATTGCATATTGAGTGCAGCACTTTCCACAGCATCATCATTCAGGATCTGGAATAGCTCCACTGGAATTCTATCACTGCTGGGAGCCAGTGAGGAACTCCGCCCATGACAAAGGTCATGAGGAAGGAGGCTCGGCATACGCAAAGGCGGATCGAGCTTCAGGATCCCCCTGGAAATTCTTGAGCATATACCCCCAAAACCAGAGTCTGCCTACTTTCTGCTTGTGCTTGCACCTAAACCTCTGACTTTACGGGGGCTCTCCCCACTACCTCTCTCTGAAAAAAGAGTTAGCTTACAGTTCCAGTTAATAATTCCTGGGTGTGACAGTGTTTAACCTACAAACTCCTTTGGAAATCCTCTAGCCTGCCTGAATAGGTTTTTCTGGCCACATGTGATTGTTCAGAGCCTCCCAACTGTGAGAGGCAGGAGATGTTCTAAACTGTCTAAACACAAATTCTTTGAGTAGTTACAAGATTGATTAGAAATTGTATTGGTGAATGGTTTTTCACTTGTTGGGCCATTGTTTGCTGCTAAGTTTCCATATCCCTTACCTGCTGTGTCCCTGGCAGTGTATTGATTAATATAATTGGTGTAAGTAGTAGCTTTAATGTTTGTAACCTGGGACCCTTGAGTTAATTCTTTTTCTTGTTATAGCCCACCTCACCTTTGCTCTGTAGGAATGCAACTTTATCTAATGCTTTTTTGGAGGGTGGCTCCTGACCAACCACCTTTAGAGAAAAATAAGTTTTGGAAGAAAAGGTCTTAAAATGTTAACAGGCCTCCGGGCCAGAAGATGATGCAAATCACCTAAGCTTTTGCATATGATAAGTTTGCAGGAAGAAAGCCTGGTTTGCTGCAAGACTCTACCCCTTCCCCCATTATCCTCTATGCATAACTTAAGGTATAAAAACTACTTTGAAAAATAAAGTGCGGGCCTTGTTCACCGAAACTTGGTCTCACCATGTCGTTCTTTCTCTTACCTTCTGGCTGAATTATTCAGCCTCTTTTCGCCACTGAATTTCCTCACTGAGCTATCCTCATTCTATTACTCTTTATATCCTTAACAACATTTAAGCAGTGGTTTCCTGATCTTCGCCTACGCCGTCTCTCCTTCGAATACCCTGGATCAGCCGGGGCTGGTCCCCGGCACCCTACCATGGCTCGAGAGCAATGACGCGCTCGCCCTCGCCACTCGCATGGAGACCCGATTTCCCTGGCGCCCCACGAGAGGCTCACTGACCTCGCCGTCGTACCTCGTGAGAAAGCGCACACTGGGGCCGCCGCTCGAGAACAACCCCAAGACTCCCCCGTCATCGCGAGATGAGGGCCTTCGTCTCCTGCATGGCCTAGAGACCAATCTCGCGACCTCTCTCCAAACGCCTCAGGAGGCTTGACTCCCTTTAGTCCACCCAGTGAGCTCCAAGAGATACCCGTCGCGACTCGAGAGCAGAGCGGGGTTCTTGCTTCCACTCGAGATGGATGCCTGTCTCCCCGGGTGTGTCTGGAATGCAACCCCGAGATCCCTGTCGCCCCTGGAGAGGAACACTGGCTTCTGGACACAAGCCTAGATGAGGTCTATTGGCCCTGCAGTCACTCGAGAGCAATCCCCAGCTTTCCTTCGCAACTCGAATGGAAGATTGGACTTCCCTGGGCCTACACACAAGAAGCATCCTGAATTCCCCGTCGTAACTCGAGAATCCTGCTACACCTCGAGAAAAACCACGTGGTTCCCCCGTCATCGCAAGATGAAGCCCTGTGCCGCTACAGCGTCTCAGGAGAAGTCCCACGTTAGGAATTGGAGTTCGAAACGGTACTTGTCACCCTTGATGCGACCCACAAAGTGCCCCGACATCCCGGTCTCCCTCGAGAGGAACACCGAAGTTTTCCGGCAACACTTCCTCTGAGCCTCTTCTACCCTCCTGATCTGGACAGGAGGGTCGACTCCCCTGCTTTGTCTGGAAGGGGTTCCCGGCCTTCCGGTCGCACCTCAGGATGAGGCCGGTCTCACGACGACATTCCAGACGTGGCCCCGTGGGTGGTTCCACATTCCGAAGGACCTCGATTTCCCGGTCCCCTCTTGATAAGAACCCGATGCCCGGACACCTCTCGAACTCCACCCTGTGAATGAAGTCAACACGAAGGGGCAGTGACTCGCCCGTGCATCGTCGGGAAAAGACCCCAGGTTCCAAATACCGCTCGACAAGTGGCCTGTCTCCCCGGGAACACCTCGAGAGGCAAGCGGAGTTCCATGCCTCAACCCAAGACGAGGCCTGACTCTCCTGTCCCAAGTCTGCAGGGACCTTGCGGTCGGAGTCTGAAATCAGAGGAACCCTGAGGTTCCTGCCTCAACTGGAGATGAGGCCCTCTTCCAATGCACCAAACCCAGTGGAGTGCCGAGAGGCCCCTCCCACCTCCAGTTTCCCTGACTTCTCAGAGCCACCATGAGAAGCCCCCTGAGGTCACCTGCACAAGTCGAGGGACCCAGGGTGTCCTGCCTCAACCCGAGAAAGACCTCGAGAGACCTTCTTCAACACGTCTCGAGGCCAGATTCCCCTACTATGACTTGAGAGCAAAGACGCGCTCCCCCTCGCCACTCGCATGGAGACCCGACTTCCTTGGCGCCCCACGAGAGGCTCACTGACCTCGCCGTCGTACCTCGTGAGAAACCGCACACTGGGGCCGCCGCTCGAGAACAACCCCGAGCCTCCCCGTCATCGCGAGATGAGGGCCTTCGTCTCCTGCATGGCCTAGAGACCAGTCTCTCGACCTCTCTCCAAACGCCTCAGGAGGCTTGACTCCCTTGAGTCCACCCAGTGAGCTCCAAGAGATACCCGTCGCGACTCGAGAGCAGAGCGGGGTTCTTTGCTTCCACTCGAGATGGATGCCTGTCTCCCCGGGTGCGTCTGGAATGCAACCCCGAGATCCCTGTCGCCCCTGGAGAGGAACATTGGCTTCTGGACACAAGCCTAGATGAGGTCTATTGGCCCTGCAGTCACTCGAGAGCAATCCCCAGCTTTCCTTCGCAACTCGAATGGAAGATTGGACTTGCCTGGGCCAACACAAGAGGCATCCTGAATTCCCCGTCGTAACTCGAGAATCCCGCTGCAACTCGAGAAAAACCACGTGGTCCCCCGTCATCGCAAGATGAAGCCCTTTCCCGCTACAGTGTCTCAGGAGAAGTCCCACGTTAGGAATTGGAGGTCGAAACGGTACTTGGCACCCTTGATGCGACCCACAAAGTTCCCCGACATCCCGGTCTCCCTCGAGAGGAACACCGAGGTTTTCCCGCACCACTTCCTCTGAGCCCTTTCTACCCTCCTGATCTGGACAGGAGGGTCGACTCCCCTGCTTTGTCTGGAAGGGGTTCCCGGCCTTCCGGTCGCACCTCAGGATGAGGCCGGTCTCACGACGACATTCCAGACGTGGCCTCGTGGGTGGTTCCACATTCTGAAGGACCCCGATTTCCCGGTCCCCTCTTGATAAGAACCCGATGCCCGGACACCTCTTCGAACTCCACCCTGTGAATGAAGTCAACACGAAGGGGCAGTGACTCGCCCGTGCATAGTCCGGAAAAAAACCCCAGGTTCCAAACACAGCTCGACAAGTGGCCTGTCTCCCGGGAACACCTCGAGAGGCAAGCGGAGTTCCATGCCTTAACCCAAGACGAGGCCTGACTCTCCTGTCCCAAGTCTGCAGGGACCCTGCGATTGGAGTCTGAAGTCAGAGGAACCCTGAGGTTCTTGCCTCAACTGGAGATGAAGCCCTCTTCCAATGCACCAAACCCAGTGGAGTCCCGAGAGGCCCCTCCCACCTCCAGATTCCCTGACTTCTCAGAGCCACCATGAGAAGCCCCCTGAGGTCACCTGCACAAGTCGAGGGAAACCAGGGTTTCCTGCCTCAACCCGAGAAAGACCTCGAGAGACGTTCTTCAACACGTCTCGAGGCCAGATTCCCCTACTGCCGTGAGCCGGCATATTGCATATTGAGTGCATATTGCATATTGCATATTGAGTGCAGCACTTTCCACAGCATCATCATTCAGGATCTGGAATAGCTCCACTGGAATTCTATCACTGCTGGGAGCCAGTGAGGAACTCCGCCCATGACAAAGGTCATGAGGAAGGAGGCTCGGCATACGCAAAGGCGGGATCGAGCTTCAGGAGTCCCCCTGGAAATTCTCGAGCATATACCCCCAAACCAGAGTCTGCCTACTTTCTGCTTGTGCTTGCACCTAAACCTCTGACTTTACGGGGGCTCTCCCCCACTACCTCTCTCTGAAAAAAGAGTTAGCTTACAGTTCCAGTTAATAATTCCTGGGTGTGACAGTGTTTAACCTACAAACTCCTTTGGAAATCCTCTAGCCTGCCTGAATAGGTTTTTCCGGCCACATGTGATTGTTCAGAGCCTCCCAACTGTGAGAGGCAGGAGATGTTCTAAACTGTCTAAACACAAATTCTTTTGAGTAGTTACAAGATTGATTAGAAATTGTATTGGTGAATGGTTTTTCACTTGTTGGGCCATTGTTTGCTGCTAAGTTTCCATATCCCTTACCTGCTGTGTCCCTGGCAGTGTATTGATTAATATAATTGGTGTAAGTAGTAGCTTTAATGTTTGTAACCTGGGACCCTTGAGTTAATTCTTTTTCTGTTATAGCCCACCACACCTTTGCTCTGTAGGAATGCAACTTTATCTAATGCTTTTTTGGAGGGTGGCTCCTGACCAACCACCTTTAGAGAAAAATAAGGTTTCTGAAGAAAAGGTCTTAAAATGTTAACAGGCCTCCGGGCCAGAAGATGATGCAAATCACCTAAGCTTTTGCATATGATAAGTTTGCAGGAAGAAAGCCTGGTTTGCTGCAAGACTCTACCCCTTCCCCCATTATCCTCTATGCATAACTTAAGGTATAAAAACTACTTTGAAAAATAAAGTGCGGGCCTTGTTCACCGAAACTTGGTCTCACCATGTCGTTCTTTCTCTTACCTTCTGGCTGAATTATTCAGCCTCTTTTCGCCACTGAATTTCCTCACTGAGCTATCCTCATTCTATTACTCTTTATATCCTTAATTAACATTTAATTAAGCAGTGGTTTCCTGATCTTCGCCTACGCCGTCTCTCCTTCGAATACCCTGGATCAGCCGGGGCTGGTCCCCGGCACCCTACCATGGCTCGAGAGCAATGACGCGCTCGCCCTCGCCACTCGCATGGAGACCCGACTTCCCTGGCGCCCCACGAGAGGCTCACTGACCTCGCCGTCGTACCTCGTGAGAAAGCGCACACTGGGGCCGCCGCTCGAGAACAACCCCAAGACTCCCCCGTCATCGCGAGATGAGGGCCTTCGTCTCCTGCATGGCCTAGAGACCAATCTCGCGACCTCTCTCCAAACGCCTCAGGAGGCTTGACTCCCTTTAGTCCACCCAGTGAGCTCCAAGAGATACCCGTCGCGACTCGAGAGCAGAGCGGGGTTCTTTGCTTCCACTCGAGATGGATGCCTGTCTCCCCGGGTGTGTCTGGAATGCAACCCCGAGATCCCTGTCGCCCCTGGAGAGGAACACTGGCTTCTGGACACAAGCCTAGATGAGGTCTATTGGCCCTGCAGTCACTCGAGAGCAATCCCCAGCTTTCCTTCGCAACTCGAATGGAAGATTGGACTTCCCTGGGCCTACACAAGAGGCATCCTGAATTCCCCGTCGTAACTCGAGAATCCTGCTACACCTCGAGAAAAACCACGTGGTTCCCCCGTCATCGCAAGATGAAGCCCTGTGCCGCTACAGCGTCTCAGGAGAAGTCCCACGTTAGGAATTGGAGTTCGAAACGGTACTTGGCACCCTTGATGCGACCCACAAAGTGCCCCGACATCCCGGTCTCCCTCGAGAGGAACACCGAGGTTTTCTGGCAACACTTCCTCTGAGCTCTTCTACCCTCCTGATCTGGACAGGAGGGTCGACTCCCCTGCTTTGTCTGGAAGGGGTTCCCGGCCTTCCGGTCGCACCTCAGGATGAGGCCGGTCTCACGACGACATTCCAGACGTGGCCTCGTGGGTGGTTCCACATTCCGAAGGACCCCGATTTCCCGGTCCCCTCTTGATAAGAACCCGATGCCCGGACACCTCTTCGAACTCCACCCTGTGAATGAAGTCAACACGAAGGGGCAGTGACTCGCCCGTGCATCGTCGGGAAAAGACCCCCAGGTTCCAAATACCGCTCGACAAGTGGCCTGTCTCCCCGGGAACACCTCGAGAGGCAAGCGGAGTTCCATGCCTCAACCCAAGACGAGGCCTGACTCTCCTGTCCCAAGTCTGCAGGGACCTTGCGGTCGGAGTCTGAAGTCAGAGGAACCCTGAGGTTCCTGCCTCAACTGGAGATGAGGCCCTCTTCCAATGCACCAAACCCAGTGGAGTGCCGAGAGGCCCCTCCCACCTCCAGTTTCCCTGACTTCTCAGAGCCACCATGAGAAGCCCCCTGAGGTCACCTGCACAAGTCGAGGGACCCCAGGGTGTCCTGCCTCAACCCGAGAAAGACCTCGAGAGACCTTCTTCAACACGTCTCGAGGCCAGATTCCCCTACTGCCGTGAGCCGGCATATTGCATATTGAGTGCATATTGCATATTGCATATTGAGTGCAGCACTTTCCACAGCATCATCATTCAGGATCTGGAATAGCTCCACTGGAATTCTATCACTGCTGGGAGCCAGTGAGGAACTCCGCCCATGACAAAGGTCATGAGGAAGGAGGCTCGGCATACGCAAAGGCGGGATCGAGCTTCAGGAGTCCCCCTGGAAATTCTCGAGCATATACCCCCAAACCAGAGTCTGCCTACTTTCTGCTTGTGCTTGCACCTAAACCTCTGACTTTACGGGGGCTCTCCCCCACTACCTCTCTCTGAAAAAGAGTTAGCTTACAGTTCCAGTTAATAATTCCTGGGTGTGACAGTGTTTAACCTACAAACTCCTTTGAAATCCTCTAGCCTGCCTGAATAGGTTTTTCCGGCCACATGTGATTGTTCAGAGCCTCCCAACTGTGAGAGGCAGGAGATGTTCTAAACTGTCTAAACACAAATTCTTTTGAGTAGTTACAAGATTGATTAGAAATTGTATTGGTGAATGGTTTTTCACTTGTTGGGCCATTGTTTGCTGCTAAGTTTCCATATCCCTTACCTGCTGTGTCCCTGGCAGTGTATTGATTAATATAATTGGTGTAAGTAGTAGCTTTAATGTTTGTAACCTGGGACCCTTGAGTTAATTCTTTTTCTTGTTATAGCCCACCACACCTTTGCTCTGTAGGAATGCAACTTTATCTAATGCTTTTTTGGAGGGTGGCTCCTGACCAACCACCTTTAGAGAAAAATAAGGTTTCTGAAGAAAAGGTCTTAAAATGTTAACAGGCCTCCGGGCCAGAAGATGATGCAAATCACCTAAGCTTTTGCATATGATAAGTTTGCAGGAAGAAAGCCTGGTTTGCTGCAAGACTCTACCCCTTCCCCCATTATCCTCTATGCATAACTTAAGGTATAAAAACTACTTTGAAAAATAAAGTGCGGGCCTTGTTCACCGAAACTTGGTCTCACCATGTCGTTCTTTCTCTTACCTTCTGGCTGAATTATTCAGCCTCTTTTCGCCACTGAATTTCCTCACTGAGCTATCCTCATTCTATTACTCTTTATATCCTTAATTAACATTTAATTAAGCAGTGGTTTCCTGATCTTCGCCTACGCCGTCTCTCCTTCGAATACCCTGGATCAGCCGGGGCTGGTCCCCGGCACGCTACCATGGCTCGAGAGCAATGACGCGCTCGCCCTCGCCACTCGCATGGAGACCCGACTTCCCTGGCGCCCCACGAGAGGCTCACTGACCTCGCCGTCGTACCTCGTGAGAAAGCGCACACTGGGGCCGCCGCTCGAGAACAACCCCAAGACTCCCCCGTCATCGCGAGATGAGGGCCTTCGTCTCCTGCATGGCCTAGAGACCAATCTCGCGACCTCTCTCCAAAAGCCTCAGGAGGCTTGACTCCCTTTAGTCCACCCAGTGAGCTCCAAGAGATACCCGTCGCGACTCGAGAGCAGAGCGGGGTTCTTTGCTTCCACTCGAGATGGATGCCTGTCTCCCGGGTGTGTCTGGAATGCAACCCCGAGATCCCTGTCGCCCCTGGAGAGGAACACTGGCTTCTGGACACAAGCCTAGATGAGGTCTATTGGCCCTGCAGTCACTCGAGAGCAATCCCCAGCTTTCCTTCGCAACTCGAATGGAAGATTGGACTTCCCTGGGCCTACACAAGAAGCATCCTGAATTCCCCGTCGTAACTCGAGAATCCTGCTACACCTCGAGAAAAACCACGTGGTTCCCCCGTCATCGCAAGATGTAGCCCTGTGCCGCTACAGCGTCTCAGGAGAAGTCCCACTTTAGGAATTGGAGTTCGAAACGGTACTTGTCACCCTTGATGCGACCCACAAAGTGCCCCGACATCCCGGTCTCCCTCGAGAGGAACACCGGTTTTCTGGCAACACTTCCTCTGAGCCTCTTCTACCCTCCTGATCTGGACAGGAGGGTCGACTCCCCTGCTTTGTCTGGAAGGGGTTCCCGGCCTTCCGGTCGCACCTCAGGATGAGGCCGGTCTCACGACGACATTCCAGACGTGGCCTCGTGGGTGGTTCCACATTCCGAAGGACCCCGATTTCCCGGTCCCCTCTTGATAAGAACCCGATGCCCGGACACCTCTTCGAACTCCACCCTGTGAATCAAGTCAACACGAAGGGGCAGTGACTCGCCCGTGCATCGTCGGGAAAAGACCCCAGGTTCCAAATACCGCTCGACAAGTGGCCTGTCTCCCCGGGAACACCTCGAGAGGCAAGCGGAGTTCCATGCCTCAACCCAAGACGAGGCCTGACTCTCCTGTCCCAAGTCTGCAGGGACCTTGCGGTCGGAGTCTGAAGTCAGAGGAACCCTGAGGTTCCTGCCTCAACTGGAGATGAGGCCCTCTTCCAATGCACCAAACCCAGTGGAGTGCCGAGAGGCCCCTCCCACCTCCAGTTTCCCTGACTTCTCAGAGCCACCATGAGAAGCCCCCTGAGGTCACCTGCACAAGTCGAGGGACCCCAGGGTGTCCTGCCTCAACCCGAGAAAGACCTCGAGAGACCTTCTTCAACACGTCTCGAGGCCAGATTCCCCTACTGCCGTGAGCCGGCATATTGCATATTGAGTGCATATTGCATATTGCATATTGAGTGCAGCACTTTCCACAGCATCATCATTCAGGATCTGGAATAGCTCCACTGGAATTCTATCACTGCTGGGAGCCAGTGAGGAACTCCGCCCATGACAAAGGTCATGAGGAAGGAGGCTCGGCATACGCAAAGGCGGGATCGAGCTTCAGGAGTCCCCCTGGAAATTCTCGAGCATATACCCCCAAAACCAGAGTCTGCCTACTTTCTGCTTGTGCTTGCACCTAAACCTCTGACTTTACGGGGGGCTCTCCCCCACTACCTCTCTCTGAAAAAAGAGTTAGCTTACAGTTCCAGTTAATAATTCCTGGGTGTGACAGTGTTTAACCTACAAACTCCTTTGGAAATCCTCTAGCCTGCCTGAATAGGTTTTTCCGGCCACATGTGATTGTTCAGAGCCTCCCAACTGTGAGAGGCAGGAGATGTTCTAAACTGTCTAAACACAAATTCTTTTGAGTAGTTACAAGATTGATTAGAAATTGTATTGGTGAATGGTTTTTCACTTGTTGGGCCATTGTTTGCTGCTAAGTTTCCATATCCCTTACCTGCTGTGTCCCTGGCAGTGTATTGATTAATATAATTGGTGTAAGTAGTAGCTTTAATGTTTGTAACCTGGGACCCTTGAGTTAATTCTTTTTCTTGTTATAGCCCACCACACCTTTGCTCTGTAGGAATGCAACTTTATCTAATGCTTTTTTGGAGGGTGGCTCCTGACCAACCACCTTTAGAGAAAAATAAGTTTTCTGAAGAAAAGGTCTTAAAATGTTAACAGGCCTCCGGGCCAGAAGATGATGCAAATCACCTAAGCTTTTGCATATGATAAGTTTGCAGGAAGAAAGCCTGGTTTGCTGCAAGACTCTACCCCTTCCCCCATTATCCTCTATGCATAACTTAAGGTATAAAAACTACTTTGAAAAATAAAGTGCGGGCCTTGTTCACCGAAACTTGGTCTCACCATGTCGTTCTTTCTCTTACCTTCTGGCTGAATTATTCAGCCTCTTTTCGCCACTGAATTTCCTCACTGAGCTATCCTCATTCTATTACTCTTTATATCCTTAATTAACATTTAATTAAGCAGTGGTTTCCTGATCTTCGCCTACGCCGTCTCTCCTTCGAATACCCTGGATCAGCCGGGGCTGGTCCCCGGCACGCTACCATGGCTCGAGAGCAATGACGCGCTCGCCCTCGCCACTCGCATGGAGACCCGACTTCCCTGGCGCCCCACGAGAGGCTCACTGACCTCGCCGTCGTACCTCGTGAGAAAGCGCACACTGGGGCCGCCGCTCGAGAACAACCCCAAGACTCCCCCGTCATCGCGAGATGAGGGCCTTCGTCTCCTGCATGGCCTTGAGACCAATCTCGCGACCTCTCTCCAAAAGCCTCAGGAGGCTTGACTCCCTTTAGTCCACCCAGTGAGCTCCAAGAGATACCCGTCGCGACTCGAGAGCAGAGCGGGGTTCTTTGCTTCCACTCGAGATGGATGCCTGTCTCCCCGGGTGTGTCTGGAATGCAACCCCGAGATCCCTGTCGCCCCTGGAGAGGAACACTGGCTTCTGGACACAAGCCTAGATGAGGTCTATTGGCCCTGCAGTCACTCGAGAGCAATCCCCAGCTTTCCTTCGCAACTCGAATGGAAGATTGGACTTCCCTGGGCCTACACAAGAAGCATCCTGAATTCCCCGTCGTAATTCGAGAATCCTGCTACACCTCGAGAAAAACCACGTGGTTCCCCCGTCATCGCAAGATGTGGCCCTGTGCCGCTACAGCGTCTCAGGAGAAGTCCCACGTTAGGAATTGGAGTTCGAAACGGTACTTGGCACCCTTGATGCGACCCACAAAGTGCCCCGACATCCCGGTCTCCCTCGAGAGGAACACCGAGGTTTTCTGGCAACACTTCCTCTGAGCCTCTTCTACCCTCCTGATCTGGACAGGAGGGTCGACTCCCCTGCTTTGTCTGGAAGGGGTTCCCGGCCTTCCGGTCGCACCTCAGGATGAGGCCGGTCTCACGACGACATTCCAGACGTGGCCTCGTGGGTGGTTCCACATTCCGAAGGACCCCGATTTCCCGGTCCCCTCTTGATAAGAACCCGATGCCCGGACACCTCTTCGAACTCCACCCTGTGAATGAAGTCAACACGAAGGGGCAGTGACTCGCCCGTGCATCGTCGGGAAAAGACCCCCAGGTTCCAAATACCGCTCGACAAGTGGCCTGTCTCCCCGGGAACACCTCGAGAGGCAAGCGGAGTTCCATGCCTCAACCCAAGACGAGGCCTGACTCTCCTGTCCCAAGTCTGCAGGGACCTTGCGGTCGGAGTCTGAAGTCAGAGGAACCCTGAGGTTCCTGCCTCAACTGGAGATGAGGCCCTCTTCCAATGCACCAAACCCAGTGGAGTGCCGAGAGGCCCCTCCCACCTCCAGTTTCCCTGACTTCTCAGAGCCACCATGAGAAGCCCCCTGAGGTCACCTGCACAAGTCGAGGGACCCCAGGGTGTCCTGCCTCAACCCGAGAAAGACCTCGAGAGACCTTCTTCAGCACGTCTCGAGGCCAGATTCCCCTACTGCCGTGAGCCGGCATATTGCATATTGAGTGCATATTGCATATTGCATATTGAGTGCAGCACTTTCCACAGCATCATCATTCAGGATCTGGAATAGCTCCACTGGAATTCTATCACTGCTGGGAGCCAGTGAGGAACTCCGCCCATGACAAAGGTCATGAGGAAGGAGGCTCGGCATACGCAAAGGCGGGATCGAGCTTCAGGAGTCCCCCTGGAAATTCTCGAGCATATACCCCCAAAACCAGAGTCTGCCTACTTTCTGCTTGTGCTTGCACCTAAACCTCTGACTTTACGGGGGCTCTCCCCCACTACCTCTCTCTGAAAAAAGAGTTACAGTTCCAGTTAATAATTCCTGGGTGTGACAGTGTTTAACCTACAAACTCCTTTGGAAATCCTCTAGCCTGCCTGAATAGGTTTTTCCGGCCACATGTGATTGTTCAGAGCCTCCCAACTGTGAGAGGCAGGAGATGTTCTAAACTGTCTAAACACAAATTCTTTTGAGTAGTTACAAGATTGATTAGAAATTGTATTGGTGAATGGTTTTTCACTTGTTGGGCCATTGTTTGCTGCTAAGTTTCCATATCCCTTACCTGCTGTGTCCCTGGCAGTGTATTGATTAATATAATTGGTGTAAGTAGTAGCTTTAATGTTTGTAACCTGGGACCCTTGAGTTAATTCTTTTTCTTGTTATAGCCCACCACACCTTTGCTCTGTAGGAATGCAACTTTATCTAATGCTTTTTTGGAGGGTGGCTCCTGACCAACCACCTTTAGAGAAAAATAAGGTTTCTGAAGAAAAGGTCTTAAAATGTTAACAGGCCTCCGGGCCAGAAGATGATGCAAATCACCTAAGCTTTTGCATATGATAAGTTTGCAGGAAGAAAGCCTGGTTTGCTGCAAGACTCTACCCCTTCCCCCATTATCCTCTATGCATAACTTAAGGTATAAAAACTACTTTGAAAAATAAAGTGCGGGCCTTGTTCACCGAAACTTGGTCTCACCATGTCGTTCTTTCTCTTACCTTCTGGCTGAATTATTCAGCCTCTTTTCGCCACTGAATTTCCTCACTGAGCTATCCTCATTCTATTACTCTTTATATCCTTAATTAACATTTAATTAAGCAGTGGTTTCCTGATCTTCGCCTACGCCGTCTCTCCTTCGAATACCCTGGATCAGCCGGGGCTGGTCCCCGGCACGCTACCATGGCTCGAGAGCAATGACGCGCTCGCCCTCGCCACTCGCATGGAGACCCGACTTCCCTGGCGCCCCACGAGAGGCTCACTGACCTCGCCGTCGTACCTCGTGAGAAAGCGCACACTGGGGCCGCCGCTCGAGAACAACCCCAAGACTCCCCCGTCATCGCGAGATGAGGGCCTTCGTCTCCTGCATGGCCTAGAGACCAATCTCGCGACCTCTCTCCAAAAGCCTCAGGAGGCTTGACTCCCTTTAGTCCACCCAGTGAGCTCCAAGAGATACCCGTCGCGACTCGAGAGCAGAGCGGGGTTCTTTGCTTCCACTCGAGATGGATGCCTGTCTCCCCGGGTGTGTCTGGAATGCAACCCCGAGATCCCTGTCGCCCCTGGAGAGGAACACTGGCTTCTGGACACAAGCCTAGATGAGGTCTATTGGCCCTGCAGTCACTCGAGAGAAATCCCCAGCTTTCCTTCGCAACTCGAATGGAAGATTGGACTTCCTGGGCCTACACAAGAAGCATCCTGAATTCCCCGTCGTAATTCGAGAATCCCGCTACACCTCGAGAAAAACCACGTGGTTCCCCCGTCATCGCAAGATGAAGCCCTGTGCCGCTACAGCGTCTCAGGAGAAGTCCCACGTTAGGAATTGGAGTTCGAAACGGTACTTGGCACCCTTGATGCGACCCACAAAGTGCCCCGACATCCCGGTCTCCCTCGAGAGGAACACCGAAGTTTTCTGGCAACACTTCCTCTGAGCCTCTTCTACCCTCCTGATCTGGACAGGAGGGTCGACTCCCCTGCTTTGTCTGGAAGGGGTTCCCGGCCTTCCGGTCGCACCTCAGGATGAGGCCGGTCTCACGACGACATTCCAGACGTGGCCTCGTGGGTGGTTCCACATTCCGAAGGACCCCGATTTCCCGGTCCCCTCTTGATAAGAACCCGATGCCCGGACACCTCTTCGAACTCCACCCTGTGAATGAAGTCAACACGAAGGGGCAGTGACTCGCCCGTGCATCGTCGGGAAAAGACCCCCAGGTTCCAAATACCGCTCGACAAGTGGCCTGTCTCCCCGGGAACACCTCGAGAGGCAAGCGGAGTTCCATGCCTCAACCCAAGACGAGGCCTGACTCTCCTGTCCCAAGTCTGCAGGGACCTTGCGGTCGGAGTCTGAAGTCAGAGGAACCCTGAGGTTCCTGCCTCAACTGGAGATGAGGCCCTCTTCCAATGCACCAAACCCAGTGGAGTGCCGAGAGGCCCCTCCCACCTCCAGTTTCCCTGACTTCTCAGAGCCACCATGAGAAGCCCCCTGAGGTCACCTGCACAAGTCGAGGGACCCCAGGGTGTCCTGCCTCAACCCGAGAAAGACCTCGAGAGACCTTCTTCAACACGTCTCGAGGCCAGATTCCCCTACTGCCGTGAGCCGGCATATTGCATATTGAGTGCATATTGCATATTGCATATTGAGTGCAGCACTTTCCACAGCATCATCATTCAGGATCTGGAATAGCTCCACTGGAATTCTATCACTGCTGGGAGCCAGTGAGGAACTCCGCCCATGACAAAGGTCATGAGGAAGGAGGCTCGGCATACGCAAAGGCGGGATCGAGCTTCAGGAGTCCCCCTGGAAATTCTCGAGCATATACCCCCAAAACCAGAGTCTGCCTACTTTCTGCTTGTGCTTGCACCTAAACCTCTGACTTTACGGGGGCTCTCCCCCACTACCTCTCTCTGAAAAAGAGTTAGCTTACAGTTCCAGTTAATAATTCCTGGGTGTGACAGTGTTTAACCTACAAACTCCTTTGGAAATCCTCTAGCCTGCCTGAATAGGTTTTTCCGGCCACATGTGATTGTTCAGAGCCTCCCAACTGTGAGAGGCAGGAGATGTTCTAAACTGTCTAAACACAAATTCTTTTGAGTAGTTACAAGATTGATTAGAAATTGTATTGGTGAATGGTTTTTCACTTGTTGGGCCATTGTTTGCTGCTAAGTTTCCATATCCCTTACCTGCTGTGTCCCTGGCAGTGTATTGATTAATATAATTGGTGTAAGTAGTAGCTTTAATGTTTGTAACCTGGGACCCTTGAGTTAATTCTTTTTCTTGTTATAGCCCACCACACCTTTGCTCTGTAGGAATGCAACTTTATCTAATGCTTTTTGGAGGGTGGCTCCTGACCAACCACCTTTAGAGAAAAATAAGGTTTCTGAAGAAAAGGTCTTAAAATGTTAACAGGCCTCCGGGCCAGAAGATGATGCAAATCACCTAAGCTTTTGCATATGATAAGTTTGCAGGAAGAAAGCCTGGTTTGCTGCAAGACTCTACCCCTTCCCCCATTATCCTCTATGCATAACTTAAGGTATAAAAACTACTTTGAAAAATAAAGTGCGGGCCTTGTTCACCGAAACTTGGTCTCACCATGTCGTTCTTTCTCTTACCTTCTGGCTGAATTATTCAGCCTCTTTTCGCCACTGAATTTCCTCACTGAGCTATCCTCATTCTATTACTCTTTATATCCTTAATTAACATTTAATTAAGCAGTGGTTTCCTGATCTTCGCCTACGCCGTCTCTCCTTCGAATACCCTGGATCAGCCGGGGCTGGTCCCCGGCACGCTACCATGGCTCGAGAGCAATGACGCGCTCGCCCTCGCCACTCGCATGGAGACCCGACTTCCCTGGCGCCCCACGAGAGGCTCACTGACCTCGCCGTCGTACCTCGTGAGAAAGCGCACACTGGGGCCGCCGCTCGAGAACAACCCCAAGACTCCCCCGTCATCGCGAGATGAGGGCCTTCGTCTCCTGCATGGCCTAGAGACCAATCTCGCGACCTCTCTCCAAACGCCTCAGGAGGCTTGACTCCCTTTAGTCCACCCAGTGAGCTCCAAGAGATACCCGTCGCGACTCGAGAGCAGAGCGGGGTTCTTTGCTTCCACTCGAGATGGATGCCTGTCTCCCCGGGTGTGTCTGGAATGCAACCCCGAGATCCCTGTCGCCCCTGGAGAGGAACACTGGCTTCTGGACACAAGCCTAGATGAGGTCTATTGGCCCTGCAGTCACTCGAGAGCAATCCCCAGCTTTCCTTCGCAACTCGAATGGAAGATTGGACTTCCCTGGGCCTACACAAGAAGCATCCTGAATTCCCCGTCGTAATTCGAGAATCCTGCTACACCTCGAGAAAAACCACGTGGTTCCCCCGTCATCGCAAGATGTAGCCCTGTGCCGCTACAGCGTCTCAGGAGAAGTCCCACTTTAGGAATTGGAGTTCGAAACGGTACTTGTCACCCTTGATGCGACCCACAAAGTGCCCCGACATCCCGGTCTCCCTCGAGAGGAACACCGAGGTTTTCTGGCAACACTTCCTCTGAGCCTCTTCTACCCTCCTGATCTGGACAGGAGGGTCGACTCCCCTGCTTTGTCTGGAAGGGGTTCCCGGCCTTCCGGTCGCACCTCAGGATGAGGCCGGTCTCACGACGACATTCCAGACGTGGCCTCGTGGGTGGTTCCACATTCCGAAGGACCCCGATTTCCCGGTCCCCTCTTGATAAGAACCCGATGCCCGGACACCTCTTCGAACTCCACCCTGTGAATGAAGTCAACACGAAGGGGCAGTGACTCGCCCGTGCATCGTCGGGAAAAGACCCCCAGGTTCCAAATACCGCTCGACAAGTGGCCTGTCTCCCCGGGAACACCTCGAGAGGCAAGCGGAGTTCCATGCCTCAACCCAAGACGAGGCCTGACTCTCCTGTCCCAAGTCTGCAGGGACCTTGCGGTCGGAGTCTGAAGTCAGAGGAACCCTGAGGTTCCTGCCTCAACTGGAGATGAGGCCCTCTTCCAATGCACCAAACCCAGTGGAGTGCCGAGAGGCCCCTCCCACCTCCAGTTTCCCTGACTTCTCAGAGCCACCATGAGAAGCCCCCTGAGGTCACCTGCACAAGTCGAGGGACCCCAGGGTGTCCTGCCTCAACCCGAGAAAGACCTCGAGAGACCTTCTTCAACACGTCTCGAGGCCAGATTCCCCTACTGCCGTGAGCCGGCATATTGCATATTGAGTGCATATTGCATATTGCATATTGAGTGCAGCACTTTCCACAGCATCATCATTCAGGATCTGGAATAGCTCCACTGGAATTCTATCACTGCTGGGAGCCAGTGAGGAACTCCGCCCATGACAAAGGTCATGAGGAAGGAGGCTCGGCATACGCAAAGGCGGGATCGAGCTTCAGGAGTCCCCCTGGAAATTCTCGAGCATATACCCCCAAAACCAGAGTCTGCCTACTTTCTGCTTGTGCTTGCACCTAAACCTCTGACTTTACGGGGGCTCTCCCCCACTACTCTCTGAAAAAGAGTTAGCTTACAGTTCCAGTTAATAATTCCTGGGTGTGACAGTGTTTAACCTACAAACTCCTTTGGAAATCCTCTAGCCTGCCTGAATAGGTTTTTCCGGCCACATGTGATTGTTCAGAGCCTCCCAACTGTGAGAGGCAGGAGATGTTCTAAACTGTCTAAACACAAATTCTTTTGAGTAGTTACAAGATTGATTAGAAATTGTATTGGTGAATGGTTTTTCACTTGTTGGGCCATTGTTTGCTGCTAAGTTTCCATATCCCTTACCTGCTGTGTCCCTGGCAGTGTATTGATTAATATAATTGGTGTAAGTAGTAGCTTTAATGTTTGTAACCTGGGACCCTTGAGTTAATTCTTTTTCTTGTTATAGCCCACCACACCTTTGCTCTGTAGGAATGCAACTTTATCTAATGCTTTTTTGGAGGGTGGCTCCTGACCAACCACCTTTAGAGAAAAATAAGGTTTCTGAAGAAAAGGTCTTAAAATGTTAACAGGCCTCCGGGCCAGAAGATGATGCAAATCACCTAAGCTTTTGCATATGATAAGTTTGCAGGAAGAAAGCCTGGTTTGCTGCAAGACTCTACCCCTTCCCCCATTATCCTCTATGCATAACTTAAGGTATAAAAACTACTTTGAAAAATAAAGTGCGGGCCTTGTTCACCGAAACTTGGTCTCACCATGTCGTTCTTTCTCTTACCTTCTGGCTGAATTATTCAGCCTCTTTTCGCCACTGAATTTCCTCACTGAGCTATCCTCATTCTATTACTCTTTATATCCTTAATTAACATTTAATTAAGCAGTGGTTTCCTGATCTTCGCCTACGCCGTCTCTCCTTCGAATACCCTGGATCAGCCGGGGCTGGTCCCCGGCACCCTACCATGGCTCGAGAGCAATGACGCGCTCGCCCTCGCCACTCGCATGGAGACCCGACTTCCCTGGCGCCCCACGAGAGGCTCACTGACCTCGCCGTCGTACCTCGTGAGAAAGCGCACACTGGGGCCGCCGCTCGAGAACAACCCCAAGACTCCCCCGTCATCGCGAGATGAGGGCCTTCGTCTCCTGCATGGCCTAGAGACCAATCTCGCGACCTCTCTCCAAAAGCCTCAGGAGGCTTGACTCCCTTTAGTCCACCCAGTGAGCTCCAAGAGATACCCGTCGCGACTCGAGAGCAGAGCGGGGTTCTTTGCTTCCACTCGAGATGGATGCCTGTCTCCCCGGGTGTGTCTGGAATGCAACCCCGAGATCCCTGTCGCCCCTGGAGAGGAACACTGGCTTCTGGACACAAGCCTAGATGAGGTCTATTGGCCCTGCAGTCACTCGAGAGCAATCCCCAGCTTTCCTTCGCAACTCGAATGGAAGATTGGACTTCCCTGGGCCTACACAAGAGGCATCCTGAATTCCCCGTCGTAACTCGAGAATCCTGCTACACTCGAGAAAAACCACGTGGTTCCCCCGTCATCGCAAGATGAAGCCCTGTGCCGCTACAGCGTCTCAGGAGAAGTCCCACGTTAGGAATTGGAGTTCGAAACGGTACTTGTCACCCTTGATGCGACCCACAAAGTGCCCCGACATCCCGGTCTCCCTCGAGAGGAACACCGAGGTTTTCTGGCAACACTTCCTCTGAGCCTCTTCTACCCTCCTGATCTGGACAGGAGGGTCGACTCCCCTGCTTTGTCTGGAAGGGGTTCCCGGCCTTCCGGTCGCACCTCAGGATGAGGCCGGTCTCACGACGACATTCCAGACGTGGCCTCGTGGGTGGTTCCACATTCCGAAGGACCCCGATTTCCCGGTCCCCTCTTGATAAGAACCCGATGCCCGGACACCTCTTCGAACTCCACCCTGTGAATGAAGTCAACACGAAGGGGCAGTGACTCGCCCGTGCATCGTCGGGAAAAGACCCCCAGGTTCCAAATACCGCTCGACAAGTGGCCTGTCTCCCCGGGAACACCTCGAGAGGCAAGCGGAGTTCCATGCCTCAACCCAAGACGAGGCCTGACTCTCCTGTCCCAAGTCTGCAGGGACCTTGCGGTCGGAGTCTGAAGTCAGAGGAACCCTGAGGTTCCTGCCTCAACTGGAGATGAGGCCCTCTTCCAATGCACCAAACCCAGTGGAGTGCCGAGAGGCCCCTCCCACCTCCAGTTTCCCTGACTTCTCAGAGCCACCATGAGAAGCCCCCTGAGGTCACCTGCACAAGTCGAGGGACCCCAGGGTGTCCTGCCTCAACCCGAGAAAGACCTCGAGAGACCTTCTTCAACACGTCTCGAGGCCAGATTCCCCTACTGCCGTGAGCCGGCATATTGCATATTGAGTGCATATTGCATATTGCATATTGAGTGCAGCACTTTCCACAGCATCATCATTCAGGATCTGGAATAGCTCCACTGGAATTCTATCACTGCTGGGAGCCAGTGAGGAACTCCGCCCATGACAAAGGTCATGAGGAAGGAGGCTCGGCATACGCAAAGGCGGGATCGAGCTTCAGGAGTCCCCCTGGAAATTCTCGAGCATATACCCCCAAAACCAGAGTCTGCCTACTTTCTGCTTGTGCTTGCACCTAAACCTCTGACTTTACGGGGGCTCTCCCCCACTACCTCTCTGAAAAAGAGTTAGCTTACAGTTCCAGTTAATAATTCCTGGGTGTGACAGTGTTTAACCTACAAACTCCTTTGGAAATCCTCTAGCCTGCCTGAATAGGTTTTTCCGGCCACATGTGATTGTTCAGAGCCTCCCAACTGTGAGAGGCAGGAGATGTTCTAAACTGTCTAAACACAAATTCTTTTGAGTAGTTACAAGATTGATTAGAAATTGTATTGGTGAATGGTTTTTCACTTGTTGGGCCATTGTTTGCTGCTAAGTTTCCATATCCCTTACCTGCTGTGTCCCTGGCAGTGTATTGATTAATATAATTGGTGTAAGTAGTAGCTTTAATGTTTGTAACCTGGGACCCTTGAGTTAATTCTTTTTCTTGTTATAGCCCACCACACCTTTGCTCTGTAGGAATGCAACTTTATCTAATGCTTTTTTGGAGGGTGGCTCCTGACCAACCACCTTTAGAGAAAAATAAGGTTTCTGAAGAAAAGGTCTTAAAATGTTAACAGGCCTCCGGGCCAGAAGATGATGCAAATCACCTAAGCTTTTGCATATGATAAGTTTGCAGGAAGAAAGCCTGGTTTGCTGCAAGACTCTACCCCTTCCCCCATTATCCTCTATGCATAACTTAAGGTATAAAAACTACTTTGAAAAATAAAGTGCGGGCCTTGTTCACCGAAACTTGGTCTCACCATGTCGTTCTTTCTCTTACCTTCTGGCTGAATTATTCAGCCTCTTTTCGCCACTGAATTTCCTCACTGAGCTATCCTCATTCTATTACTCTTTATATCCTTAATTAACATTTAATTAAGCAGTGGTTTCCTGATCTTCGCCTACGCCGTCTCTCCTTCGAATACCCTGGATCAGCCGGGGCTGGTCCCCGGCACCCTACCATGGCTCGAGAGCAATGACGCGCTCGCCCTCGCCACTCGCATGGAGACCCGACTTCCCTGGCGCCCCACGAGAGGCTCACTGACCTCGCCGTCGTACCTCGTGAGAAAGCGCACACTGGGGCCGCCGCTCGAGAACAACCCCAAGACTCCCCCGTCATCGCGAGATGAGGGCCTTCGTCTCCTGCATGGCCTAGAGACCAATCTCGCGACCTCTCTCCAAACGCCTCAGGAGGCTTGACTCCCTTTAGTCCACCCAGTGAGCTCCAAGAGATACCCGTCGCGACTCGAGAGCAGAGCGGGGTTCTTTGCTTCCACTCGAGATGGATGCCTGTCTCCCCGGGTGTGTCTGGAATGCAACCCCGAGATCCCTGTCGCCCCTGGAGAGGAACACTGGCTTCTGGACACAAGCCTAGATGAGGTCTATTGGCCCTGCAGTCACTCGAGAGCAATCCCCAGCTTTCCTTCGCAACTCGAATGGAAGATTGGACTTCCCTGGGCCTACACAAGAGGCATCCTGAATTCCCCGTCGTAACTCGAGAATCCTGCTACACCTCGAGAAAAACCACGTGGTTCCCCCGTCATCGCAAGATGAAGCCCTGTGCCGCTACAGCGTCTCAGGAGAAGTCCCACGTTAGGAATTGGAGTTCGAAACGGTACTTGTCACCCTTGATGCGACCCACAAAGTGCCCCGACATCCCGGTCTCCCTCGAGAGGAACACCGAAGTTTTCTGGCAACACTTCCTCTGAGCCTCTTCTACCCTCCTGATCTGGACAGGAGGGTCGACTCCCCTGCTTTGTCTGGAAGGGGTTCCCGGCCTTCCGGTCGCACCTCAGGATGAGGCCGGTCTCACGACGACATTCCAGACGTGGCCTCGTGGGTGGTTCCACATTCCGAAGGACCCCGATTTCCCGGTCCCCTCTTGATAAGAACCCGATGCCCGGACACCTCTTCGAACTCCACCCTGTGAATGAAGTCAACACGAAGGGGCAGTGACTCGCCCGTGCATCGTCGGGAAAAGACCCCAGGTTCCAAATACCGCTCGACAAGTGGCCTGTCTCCCCGGGAACACCTCGAGAGGCAAGCGGAGTTCCATGCCTCAACCCAAGACGAGGCCTGACTCTCCTGTCCCAAGTCTGCAGGGACCTTGCGGTCGGAGTCTGAAGTCAGAGGAACCCTGAGGTTCCTGCCTCAACTGGAGATGAGGCCCTCTTCCAATGCACCAAACCCAGTGGAGTGCCGAGAGGCCCCTCCCACCTCCAGTTTCCCTGACTTCTCAGAGCCACCATGAGAAGCCCCCTGAGGTCACCTGCACAAGTCGAGGGACCCCAGGGTGTCCTGCCTCAACCCGAGAAAGACCTCGAGAGACCTTCTTCAACACGTCTCGAGGCCAGATTCCCCTACTGCCGTGAGCCGGCATATTGCATATTGAGTGCATATTGCATATTGCATATTGAGTGCAGCACTTTCCACAGCATCATCATTCAGGATCTGGAATAGCTCCACTGGAATTCTATCACTGCTGGGAGCCAGTGAGGAACTCCGCCCATGACAAAGGTCATGAGGAAGGAGGCTCGGCATACGCAAAGGCGGGATCGAGCTTCAGGAGTCCCCCTGGAAATTCTCGAGCATATACCCCCAAAACCAGAGTCTGCCTACTTTCTGCTTGTGCTTGCACCTAAACCTCTGACTTTACGGGGGCTCTCCCCCACTACCTCTCTCTGAAAAAAGAGTTAGCTTACAGTTCCAGTTAATAATTCCTGGGTGTGACAGTGTTTAACCTACAAACTCCTTTGGAAATCCTCTAGCCTGCCTGAATAGGTTTTTCCGGCCACATGTGATTGTTCAGAGCCTCCCAACTGTGAGAGGCAGGAGATGTTCTAAACTGTCTAAACACAAATTCTTTTGAGTAGTTACAAGATTGATTAGAAATTGTATTGGTGAATGGTTTTTCACTTGTTGGGCCATTGTTTGCTGCTAAGTTTCCATATCCCTTACCTGCTGTGTCCCTGGCAGTGTATTGATTAATATAATTGGTGTAAGTAGTAGCTTTAATGTTTGTAACCTGGGACCCTTGAGTTAATTCTTTTTCTTGTTATAGCCCACCACACCTTTGCTCTGTAGGAATGCAACTTTATCTAATGCTTTTTTGGAGGGTGGCTCCTGACCAACCACCTTTAGAGAAAAATAAGGTTTCTGAAGAAAAGGTCTTAAAATGTTAACAGGCCTCCGGGCCAGAAGATGATGCAAATCACCTAAGCTTTTGCATATGATAAGTTTGCAGGAAGAAAGCCTGGTTTGCTGCAAGACTCTACCCCTTCCCCCATTATCCTCTATGCATAACTTAAGGTATAAAAACTACTTTGAAAAATAAAGTGCGGGCCTTGTTCACCGAAACTTGGTCTCACCATGTCGTTCTTTCTCTTACCTTCTGGCTGAATTATTCAGCCTCTTTTCACTGAATTTCCTCACTGAGCTATCCTCATTCTATTACTCTTTATATCCTTAATTAACATTTAATTAAGCAGTGGTTTCCTGATCTTCGCCTACGCCGTCTCTCCTTCGAATACCCTGGATCAGCCGGGGCTGGTCCCCGGCACCCTACCATGGCTCGAGAGCAATGACGCGCTCGCCCTCGCCACTCGCATGGAGACCCGACTTCCCTGGCGCCCCACGAGAGGCTCACTGACCTCGCCGTCGTACCTCGTGAGAAAGCGCACACTGGGGCCGCCGCTCGAGAACAACCCCAAGACTCCCCCGTCATCGCGAGATGAGGGCCTTCGTCTCCTGCATGGCCTAGAGACCAATCTCGCGACCTCTCTCCAAACGCCTCAGGAGGCTTGACTCCCTTTAGTCCACCCAGTGAGCTCCAAGAGATACCCGTCGCGACTCGAGAGCAGAGCGGGGTTCTTTGCTTCCACTCGAGATGGATGCCTGTCTCCCCGGGTGTGTCTGGAATGCAACCCCGAGATCCCTGTCGCCCCTGGAGAGGAACACTGGCTTCTGGACACAAGCCTAGATGAGGTCTATTGGCCCTGCAGTCACTCGAGAGCAATCCCCAGCTTTCCTTCGCAACTCGAATGGAAGATTGGACTTCCCTGGGCCTACACAAGAAGCATCCTGAATTCCCCGTCGTAACTCGAGAATCCTGCTACACTCGAGAAAAACCACGTGGTTCCCCCGTCATCGCAAGATGTAGCCCTGTGCCGCTACAGCGTCTCAGGAGAAGTCCCACGTTAGGAATTGGAGTTCGAAACGGTACTTGTCACCCTTGATGCGACCCACAAAGTGCCCCGACATCCCGGTCTCCCTCGAGAGGAACACCGAAGTTTTCCGGCAACACTTCCTCTGAGCCTCTTCTACCCTCCTGATCTGGACAGGAGGGTCGACTCCCCTGCTTTGTCTGGAAGGGGTTCCCGGCCTTCCGGTCGCACCTCAGGATGAGGCCGGTCTCACGACGACATTCCAGACGTGGCCTCGTGGGTGGTTCCACATTCCGAAGGACCCCGATTTCCCGGTCCCCTCTTGATAAGAACCCGATGCCCGGACACCTCTTCGAACTCCACCCTGTGAATGAAGTCAACACGAAGGGGCAGTGACTCGCCCGTGCATCGTCGGGAAAAGACCCCCAGGTTCCAAATACCGCTCGACAAGTGGCCTGTCTCCCCGGGAACACCTCGAGAGGCAAGCGGAGTTCCATGCCTCAACCCAAGACGAGGCCTGACTCTCCTGTCCCAAGTCTGCAGGGACCTTGCGGTCGGAGTCTGAAGTCAGAGGAACCCTGAGGTTCCTGCCTCAACTGGAGATGAGGCCCTCTTCCAATGCACCAAACCCAGTGGAGTGCCGAGAGGCCCCTCCCACCTCCAGTTTCCCTGACTTCTCAGAGCCACCATGAGAAGCCCCTGAGGTCACCTGCACAAGTCGAGGGACCCCAGGGTGTCCTGCCTCAACCCGAGAAAGACCTCGAGAGACCTTCTTCAACACGTCTCGAGGCCAGATTCCCCTACTATGACTTGAGAGTAAAGACGCGCTCCCCCTCGCCACTCGCATGGAGACCCGACTTCCTTGCCGCCCCACGAGAGGCTCACTGACCTCGCCGTCGTACCTCGCGAGAAACCGCACACTGGGGCCGCCGCTCGAGAACAACCCCGAGCCTCCCCCGTCATCGCGAGTTGAGGGCCTTCGTCTCCTGCATGGCCTAGAGACCAGTCTCGCGACCTCTCTCCAAACGCCTCAGGAGGCTTGACTCCCTTTAGTCCACCCAGTGAGCTCCAAGAGATACCCGTCGCGACTCGAGAGCAGAGCGGGGTTCTTTGCTTCCACTCGAGATGGATGCCTGTCTCCCCGGGTGCGTCTGGAATGCAACCCCGAGATCCCTGTCGCCCCTGGAGAGGAACATTGGCTTCTGGACACAAGCCTAGATGAGGTCTATTGGCCCTGCAGTCACTCGAGAGCAATCCCCAGCTTTCCTTCGCAACTCGAATGGAAGATTGGACTTCCCTGGGCCAACACAAGAGGCATCCTGAATTCCCCGTCGTAACTCGAGAATCCCGCTGCAACTCGAGAAAATCCACGTGGTTCCCCCGTCATCGCAAGATGAAGCCCTTTCCCGCTACAGCGTCTCAGGAGAAGTCCCACGTTAGGAATTGGAGGTCGAAACGGTACTTGGCACCCTTGATGCGACCCACAAAGTGCCCCGACATCCCGGTCTCCCTCGAGAGGAACACCGAGGTTTTCCCGCACCACTTCCTCTGAGCCCCTTCTACCCTCCTGATCTGGACAGGAGGGTCGACTCCCCTGCTTTGTCTGGAAGGGGTTCCCGGCCTTCCGGTCGCACCTCAGGATGAGGCCGGTCTCACGACGACATTCCAGACGTGGCCTCGTGGGTGGTTCCACATTCCGAAGGACCCCGATTTCCCGGTCCCCTCTTGATAAGAACCCGATGCCCGGACACCTCTTCGAACTCCACCCTGTGAATGAAGTCAACACGAAGGGGCAGTGACTCGCCCGTGCATCGTCGGGAAAAGACCCCAGGTTCCAAATACCGCTCGACAAGTGGCCTGTCTCCCCGGGAACACCTCGAGAGGCAAGCGGAGTTCCATGCCTCAACCCAAGACGAGGCCTGACTCTCCTGTCCCAAGTCTGCAGGGACCTTGCGGTCGGAGTCTGAAGTCAGAGGAACCCTGAGGTTCCTGCCTCAACTGGAGATGAGGCCCTCTTCCAATGCACCAAACCCAGTGGAGTGCCGAGAGGCCCCTCCCACCTCCAGTTTCCCTGACTTCTCAGAGCCACCATGAGAAGCCCCCTGAGGTCACCTGCACAAGTCGAGGGACCCCAGGGTGTCCTGCCTCAACCCGAGAAAGACCTCGAGAGACCTTCTTCAACACGTCTCGAGGCCAGATTCCCCTACTGCCGTGAGCCGGCATATTGCATATTGAGTGCATATTGCATATTGCATATTGAGTGCAGCACTTTCCACAGCATCATCATTCAGGATCTGGAATAGCTCCACTGGAATTCTATCACTGCTGGGAGCCAGTGAGGAACTCCGCCCATGACAAAGGTCATGAGGAAGGAGGCTCGGCATACGCAAAGGCGGGATCGAGCTTCAGGAGTCCCCCTGGAAATTCTCGAGCATATACCCCCAAAACCAGAGTCTGCCTACTTTCTGCTTGTGCTTGCACCTAAACCTCTGACTTTACGGGGGCTCTCCCCCACTACCTCTCTCTGAAAAAGAGTTAGCTTACAGTTCCAGTTAATAATTCCTGGGTGTGACAGTGTTTAACCTACAAACTCCTTTGGAAATCCTCTAGCCTGCCTGAATAGGTTTTTCCGGCCACATGTGATTGTTCAGAGCCTCCCAACTGTGAGAGGCAGGAGATGTTCTAAACTGTCTAAACACAAATTCTTTTGAGTAGTTACAAGATTGATTAGAAATTGTATTGGTGAATGGTTTTTCACTTGTTGGGCCATTGTTTGCTGCTAAGTTTCCATATCCCTTACCTGCTGTGTCCCTGGCAGTGTATTGATTAATATAATTGGTGTAAGTAGTAGCTTTAATGTTTGTAACCTGGGACCCTTGAGTTAATTCTTTTTCTTGTTATAGCCCACCACACCTTTGCTCTGTAGGAATGCAACTTTATCTAATGCTTTTTTGGAGGGTGGCTCCTGACCAACCACCTTTAGAGAAAAATAAGGTTTCTGAAGAAAAGGTCTTAAAATGTTAACAGGCCTCCGGGCCAGAAGATGATGCAAATCACCTAAGCTTTTGCATATGATAAGTTTGCAGGAAGAAAGCCTGGTTTGCTGCAAGACTCTACCCCTTCCCCCATTATCCTCTATGCATAACTTAAGGTATAAAAACTACTTTGAAAAATAAAGTGCGGGCCTTGTTCACCGAAACTTGGTCTCACCATGTCGTTCTTTCTCTTACCTTCTGGCTGAATTATTCAGCCTCTTTTCGCCACTGAATTTCCTCACTGAGCTATCCTCATTCTATTACTCTTTATATCCTTAATTAACATTTAATTAAGCGGTGGTTTCCTGATCTTCGCCTACGCCGTCTCTCCTTCGAATACCCTGGATCAGCCGGGGCTGGTCCCCGGCACCCTACCATGGCTCGAGAGCAATGACGCGCTCGCCCTCGCCACTCGCATGGAGACCCGACTTCCCTGGCGCCCCACGAGAGGCTCACTGACCTCGCCGTCGTACCTCGTGAGAAAGCGCACACTGGGGCCGCCGCTCGAGAACAACCCCAAGACTCCCCCGTCATCGCGAGATGAGGGCCTTCGTCTCCTGCATGGCCTAGAGACCAATCTCGCGACCTCTCTCCAAAAGCCTCAGGAGGCTTGACTCCCTTTAGTCCACCCAGTGAGCTCCAAGAGATACCCGTCGCGACTCGAGAGCAGAGCGGGGTTCTTTGCTTCCACTCGAGATGGATGCCTGTCTCCCCGGGTGTGTCTGGAATGCAACCCCGAGATCCCTGTCGCCCCTGGAGAGGAACACTGGCTTCTGGACACAAGCCTAGATGAGGTCTATTGGCCCTGCAGTCACTCGAGAGCAATCCCCAGCTTTCCTTCGCAACTCGAATGGAAGATTGGACTTCCCTGGGCCTACACAAGAAGCATCCTGAATTCCCCGTCGTAACTCGAGAATCCTGCTACACCTCGAGAAAAACCACGTGGTTCCCCCGTCATCGCAAGATGAAGCCCTGTGCCGCTACAGCGTCTCAGGAGAAGTCCCACGTTAGGAATTGGAGTTCGAAACGGTACTTGTCACCCTTGATGCGACCCACAAAGTGCCCCGACATCCCGGTCTCCCTCGAGAGGAACACCGAAGTTTTCTGGCAACACTTCCTCTGAGCCTCTTCTACCCTCCTGATCTGGACAGGAGGGTCGACTCCCCTGCTTTGTCTGGAAGGGGTTCCCGGCCTTCCGGTCGCACCTCAGGATGAGGCCGGTCTCACGACGACATTCCAGACGTGGCCTCGTGGGTGGTTCCACATTCCGAAGGACCCCGATTTCCCGGTCCCCTCTTGATAAGAACCCGATGCCCGGACACCTCTTCGAACTCCACCCTGTGAATGAAGTCAACACGAAGGGGCAGTGACTCGCCCGTGCATCGTCGGGAAAAGACCCCAGGTTCCAAATACCGCTCGACAAGTGGCCTGTCTCCCCGGGAACACCTCGAGAGGCAAGCGGAGTTCCATGCCTCAACCCAAGACGAGGCCTGACTCTCCTGTCCCAAGTCTGCAGGGACCTTGCGGTCGGAGTCTGAAGTCAGAGGAACCCTGAGGTTCCTGCCTCAACTGGAGATGAGGCCCTCTTCCAATGCACCAAACCCAGTGGAGTGCCGAGAGGCCCCTCCCACCTCCAGTTTCCCTGACTTCTCAGAGCCACCATGAGAAGCCCCCTGAGGTCACCTGCACAAGTCGAGGGACCCCAGGGTGTCCTGCCTCAACCCGAGAAAGACCTCGAGAGACCTTCTTCAACACGTCTCGAGGCCAGATTCCCCTACTGCCGTGAGCCGGCATATTGCATATTGAGTGCATATTGCATATTGCATATTGAGTGCAGCACTTTCCACAGCATCATCATTCAGGATCTGGAATAGCTCCACTGGAATTCTATCACTGCTGGGAGCCAGTGAGGAACTCCGCCCATGACAAAGGTCATGAGGAAGGAGGCTCGGCATACGCAAAGGCGGGATCGAGCTTCAGGAGTCCCCCTGGAAATTCTCGAGCATATACCCCCAAAACCAGAGTCTGCCTACTTTCTGCTTGTGCTTGCACCTAAACCTCTGACTTTACGGGGGCTCTCCCCCACTACCTCTCTCTGAAAAAAGAGTTAGCTTACAGTTCCAGTTAATAATTCCTGGGTGTGACAGTGTTTAACCTACAAACTCCTTTGGAAATCCTCTAGCCTGCCTGAATAGGTTTTTCCGGCCACATGTGATTGTTCAGAGCCTCCCAACTGTGAGAGGCAGGAGATGTTCTAAACTGTCTAAACACAAATTCTTTTGAGTAGTTACAAGATTGATTAGAAATTGTATTGGTGAATGGTTTTTCACTTGTTGGGCCATTGTTTGCTGCTAAGTTTCCATATCCCTTACCTGCTGTGTCCCTGGCAGTGTATTGATTAATATAATTGGTGTAAGTAGTAGCTTTAATGTTTGTAACCTGGGACCCTTGAGTTAATTCTTTTTCTTGTTATAGCCCACCACACCTTTGCTCTGTAGGAATGCAACTTTATCTAATGCTTTTTTGGAGGGTGGCTCCTGACCAACCACCTTTAGAGAAAAATAAGGTTTCTGAAGAAAAGGTCTTAAAATGTTAACAGGCCTCCGGGCCAGAAGATGATGCAAATCACCTAAGCTTTTGCATATGATAAGTTTGCAGGAAGAAAGCCTGGTTTGCTGCAAGACTCTACCCCTTCCCCCATTATCCTCTATGCATAACTTAAGGTATAAAAACTACTTTGAAAAATAAAGTGCGGGCCTTGTTCACCGAAACTTGGTCTCACCATGTCGTTCTTTCTCTTACCTTCTGGCTGAATTATTCAGCCTCTTTTCGCCACTGAATTTCCTCACTGAGCTATCCTCATTCTATTACTCTTTATATCCTTAATTAACATTTAATTAAGCAGTGGTTTCCTGATCTTCGCCTACGCCGTCTCTCCTTCGAATACCCTGGATCAGCCGGGGCTGGTCCCCGGCACGCTACCATGGCTCGAGAGCAATGACGCGCTCGCCCTCGCCACTCGCATGGAGACCCGACTTCCCTGGCGCCCCACGAGAGGCTCACTGACCTCGCCGTCGTACCTCGTGAGAAAGCGCACACTGGGGCCGCCGCTCGAGAACAACCCCAAGACTCCCCCGTCATCGCGAGATGAGGGCCTTCGTCTCCTGCATGGCCTAGAGACCAATCTCGCGACCTCTCTCCAAAGCCTCAGGAGGCTTGACTCCCTTTAGTCCACCCAGTGAGCTCCAAGAGATACCCGTCGCGACTCGAGAGCAGAGCGGGGTTCTTTGCTTCCACTCGAGATGGATGCCTGTCTCCCCGGGTGTGTCTGGAATGCAACCCCGAGATCCCTGTCGCCCCTGGAGAGGAACACTGGCTTCTGGACACAAGCCTAGATGAGGTCTATTGGCCCTGCAGTCACTCGAGAGCAATCCCCAGCTTTCCTTCGCAACTCGAATGGAAGATTGGACTTCCCTGGGCCAACACAAGAGGCATCCTGAATTCCCCGTCGTAACTCGAGAATCCTGCTACACCTCGAGAAAAACCACGTGGTTCCCCCGTCATCGCAAGATGAAGCCCTGTGCCGCTACAGCGTCTCAGGAGAAGTCCCACGTTAGGAATTGGAGTTCGAAACGGTACTTGGCACCCTTGATGCGACCCACAAAGTGCCCCGACATCCCGGTCTCCCTCGAGAGGAACACCGAGTTTTCTGGCAACACTTCCTCTGAGCCTCTTCTACCCTCCTGATCTGGACAGGAGGGTCGACTCCCCTGCTTTGTCTGGAAGGGGTTCCCGGCCTTCCGGTCGCACCTCAGGATGAGGCCGGTCTCACGACGACATTCCAGACGTGGCCTCGTGGGTGGTTCCACATTCCGAAGGACCCCGATTTCCCGGTCCCCTCTTGATAAGAACCCGATGCCCGGACACCTCTTCGAACTCCACCCTGTGAATGAAGTCAACACGAAGGGGCAGTGACTCGCCCGTGCATCGTCGGGAAAAGACCCCCAGGTTCCAAATACCGCTCGACAAGTGGCCTGTCTCCCCGGGAACACCTCGAGAGGCAAGCGGAGTTCCATGCCTCAACCCAAGACGAGGCCTGACTCTCCTGTCCCAAGTCTGCAGGGACCTTGCGGTCGGAGTCTGAAGTCAGAGGAACCCTGAGGTTCCTGCCTCAACTGGAGATGAGGCCCTCTTCCAATGCACCAAACCCAGTGGAGTGCCGAGAGGCCCCTCCCACCTCCAGTTTCCCTGACTTCTCAGAGCCACCATGAGAAGCCCCCTGAGGTCACCTGCACAAGTCGAGGGACCCCAGGGTGTCCTGCCTCAACCCGAGAAAGACCTCGAGAGACCTTCTTCAACACGTCTCGAGGCCAGATTCCCCTACTGCCGTGAGCCGGCATATTGCATATTGAGTGCATATTGCATATTGCATATTGAGTGCAGCACTTTCCACAGCATCATCATTCAGGATCTGGAATAGCTCCACTGGAATTCTATCACTGCTGGGAGCCAGTGAGGAACTCCGCCCATGACAAAGGTCATGAGGAAGGAGGCTCGGCATACGCAAAGGCGGGATCGAGCTTCAGGAGTCCCCCTGGAAATTCTCGAGCATATACCCCCAAAACCAGACAGAGTCTGCCTACTTTCTGCTTGTGCTTGCACCTAAACCTCTGACTTTACGGGGGCTCTCCCCCACTACCTCTCTCTGAAAAAAGAGTTAGCTTACAGTTCCAGTTAATAATTCCTGGGTGTGACAGTGTTTAACCTACAAACTCCTTTGGAAATCCTCTAGCCTGCCTGAATAGGTTTTTCCGGCCACATGTGATTGTTCAGAGCCTCCCAACTGTGAGAGGCAGGAGATGTTCTAAACTGTCTAAACACAAATTCTTTTGAGTAGTTACAAGATTGATTAGAAATTGTATTGGTGAATGGTTTTTCACTTGTTGGGCCATTGTTTGCTGCTAAGTTTCCATATCCCTTACCTGCTGTGTCCCTGGCAGTGTATTGATTAATATAATTGGTGTAAGTAGTAGCTTTAATGTTTGTAACCTGGGACCCTTGAGTTAATTCTTTTTCTTGTTATAGCCCACCACACCTTTGCTCTGTAGGAATGCAACTTTATCTAATGCTTTTTTGGAGGGTGGCTCCTGACCAACCACCTTTAGAGAAAAATAAGGTTTCTGAAGAAAAGGTCTTAAAATGTTAACAGGCCTCCGGGCCAGAAGATGATGCAAATCACCTAAGCTTTTGCATATGATAAGTTTGCAGGAAGAAAGCCTGGTTTGCTGCAAGACTCTACCCCTTCCCCCATTATCCTCTATGCATAACTTAAGGTATAAAAACTACTTTGAAAAATAAAGTGCGGGCCTTGTTCACCGAAACTTGGTCTCACCATGTCGTTCTTTCTCTTACCTTCTGGCTGAATTATTCAGCCTCTTTTCACCACTGAATTTCCTCACTGAGCTATCCTCATTCTATTACTCTTTATATCCTTAATTAACATTTAATTAAGCAGTGGTTTCCTGATCTTCGCCTACGCCGTCTCTCCTTCGAATACCCTGGATCAGCCGGGGCTGGTCCCCGGCACCCTACCATGGCTCGAGAGCAATGACGCGCTCGCCCTCGCCACTCGCATGGAGACCCGACTTCCCTGGCGCCCCACGAGAGGCTCACTGACCTCGCCGTCGTACCTCGTGAGAAAGCGCACACTGGGGCCGCCGCTCGAGAACAACCCCAAGACTCCCCCGTCATCGCGAGATGAGGGCCTTCGTCTCCTGCATGGCCTAGAGACCAATCTCGCGACCTCTCTCCAAACGCCTCAGGAGGCTTGACTCCCTTTAGTCCACCCAGTGAGCTCCAAGAGATACCCGTCGCGACTCGAGAGCAGAGCGGGGTTCTTTGCTTCCACTCGAGATGAATGCCTGTCTCCCCGGGTGTGTCTGGAATGCAACCCCGAGATCCCTGTCGCCCCTGGAGAGGAACACTGGCTTCTGGACACAAGCCTAGATGAGGTCTATTGGCCCTGCAGTCACTCGAGAGCAATCCCCAGCTTTCCTTCGCAACTCGAATGGAAGATTGGACTTCCCTGGGCCAACACAAGAAGCATCCTGAATTCCCCGTCGTAACTCGAGAATCCTGCTACACCTCGAGAAAAACCACGTGGTTCCCCCGTCATCGCAAGATGAAGCCCTGTGCCGCTACAGCGTCTCAGGAGAAGTCCCACGTTAGGAATTGGAGTCGAAACGGTACTTGGCACCCTTGATGCGACCCACAAAGTGCCCCGACATCCCGGTCTCCCTCGAGAGGAACACCGAGGTTTTCTGGCAACACTTCCTCTGAGCCTCTTCTACCCTCCTGATCTGGACAGGAGGGTCGACTCCCCTGCTTTGTCTGGAAGGGGTTCCCGACCTTCCGGTCGCACCTCAGGATGAGGCCGGTCTCACGACGACATTCCAGACGTGGCCTCGTGGGTGGTTCCACATTCCGAAGGACCCCGATTTCCCGGTCCCCTCTTGATAAGAACCCGATGCCCGGACACCTCTTCGAACTCCACCCTGTGAATGAAGTCAACACGAAGGGGCAGTGACTCGCCCGTGCATCGTCGGGAAAAGACCCCAGGTTCCAAATACCGCTCGACAAGTGGCCTGTCTCCCCGGGAACACCTCGAGAGGCAAGCGGAGTTCCATGCCTCAACCCAAGACGAGGCCTGACTCTCCTGTCCCAAGTCTGCAGGGACCCTGCGGTCGGAGTCTGAAGTCAGAGGAACCCTGAGGTTCCTGCCTCAACTGGAGATGAGGCCCTCTTCCAATGCACCAAACCCAGTGGAGTGCCGAGAGGCCCCTCCCACCTCCAGTTTCCCTGACTTCTCAGAGCCACCATGAGAAGCCCCCTGAGGTCACCTGCACAAGTCGAGGGACCCCAGGGTGTCCTGCCTCAACCCGAGAAAGACCTCGAGAGACCTTCTTCAACACGTCTCGAGGCCAGATTCCCCTACTATGACTCGAGAGCAATGACGCGCTCCCCCTCGCCACTCGCATGGAGACCCGACTTCCCTGCCGCCCCACGAGAGGCTCACTGACCTCGCCGTCGTACCTCGTGAGAAACCGCACACTGGGGCCGCCGCTCGAGAACAACCCCGAGCCTCCCCCGTCATCGCGAGTTGAGGGCCTTCGTCTCCTGCATGGCCTAGAGACCAGTCTCGCGACCTCTCTCCAAACGCCTCAGGAGGCTTGACTCCCTTGAGTCCACCCAGTGAGCTCCAAGAGATACCCGTCGCGACTCGAGAGCAGAGCGGGGTTCTTTGCTCCCACTCGAGATGAATGCCTGTCTCCCGGGTGCGTCTGGAATGCAACCCCGAGATCCCTGTCGCCCCTGGAGAGGAACATTGGCTTCTGGACACAAGCCTAGATGAGGTCTATTGGCCCTGCAGTCACTCGAGAGCAATCCCCAGCTTTCCTTCGCAACTCGAATGGAAGATTGGACTTCCCTGGGCCAACACAAGAGGCATCCTGAATTCCCCGTCGTAACTCGAGAATCCCGCTGCAACTCGAGAAAAACCACGTGGTTCCCCCGTCATCGCAAGATGAAGCCCTTTCCCGCTACAGCGTCTCAGGAGAAGTCCCACGTTAGGAATTGGAGGTCGAAACGGTACTTGGCACCCTTGATGCGACCCACAAAGTGCCCCGACATCCCGGTCTCCCTCGAGAGGAACACCGAGGTTTTCCCGCACCACTTCCTCTGAGCCCCTTCTACCCTCCTGATCTGGACAGGAGGGTCGACTCCCCTGCTTTGTCTGGAAGGGGTTCCCGGCCTTCCGGTCGCACCTCAGGATGAGGCCGGTCTCACGACGACATTCCAGACGTGGCCTCGTGGGTGGTTCCACATTCCGAAGGACCCCGATTTCCCGGTCCCCTCTTGATAAGAACCCGATGCCCGGACACCTCTTCGAACTCCACCCTGTGAATGAAGTCAACACGAAGGGGCAGTGACTCGCCCGTGCATCGTCGGGAAAAGACCCCAGGTTCCAAATACCGCTCGACAAGTGGCCTGTCTCCCCGGGAACACCTCGAGAGGCAAGCGGAGTTCCATGCCTCAACCCAAGACGAGGCCTGACTCTCCTGTCCCAAGTCTGCAGGGACCTTGCGATCGGAGTCTGAAGTCAGAGGAACCCTGAGGTTCCTGCCTCAACTGGAGATGAGGCCCTCTTCCAATGCACCAAACCCAGTGGAGTGCCGAGAGGCCCCTCCCACCTCCAGTTTCCCTGACTTCTCAGAGCCACCATGAGAAGCCCCCTGAGGTCACCTGCACAAGTCGAGGGACCCCAGGGTGTCCTGCCTCAACCCGAGAAAGACCTCGAGAGACCTTCTTCAACACGTCTCGAGGCCAGATTCCCCTACTGCCGTGAGCCGGCATATTGCATATTGAGTGCATATTGCATATTGCATATTGAGTGCAGCACTTTCCACAGCATCATCATTCAGGATCTGGAATAGCTCCACTGGAATTCTATCACTGCTGGGAGCCAGTGAGGAACTCCGCCCATGACAAAGGTCATGAGGAAGGAGGCTCGGCATACGCAAAGGCGGGATCGAGCTTCAGGAGTCCCCCTGGAAATTCTCGAGCATATACCCCCAAAACCAGAGTCTGCCTACTTTCTGCTTGTGCTTGCACCTAAACCTCTGACTTTACGGGGGCTCTCCCCCACTACCTCTCTCTGAAAAAAGAGTTAGCTTACAGTTCCAGTTAATAATTCCTGGGTGTGACAGTGTTTAACCTACAAACTCCTTTGGAAATCCTCTAGCCTGCCTGAATAGGTTTTTCCGGCCACATGTGATTGTTCAGAGCCTCCCAACTGTGAGAGGCAGGAGATGTTCTAAACTGTCTAAACACAAATTCTTTTGAGTAGTTACAAGATTGATTAGAAATTGTATTGGTGAATGGTTTTTCACTTGTTGGGCCATTGTTTGCTGCTAAGTTTCCATATCCCTTACCTGCTGTGTCCCTGGCAGTGTATTGATTAATATAATTGGTGTAAGTAGTAGCTTTAATGTTTGTAACCTGGGACCCTTGAGTTAATTCTTTTTCTTGTTATAGCCCACCACACCTTTGCTCTGTAGGAATGCAACTTTATCTAATGCTTTTTGGAGGGTGGCTCCTGACCAACCACCTTTAGAGAAAAATAAGGTTTCTGAAGAAAAGGTCTTAAAATGTTAACAGGCCTCCGGGCCAGAAGATGATGCAAATCACCTAAGCTTTTGCATATGATAAGTTTGCAGGAAGAAAGCCTGGTTTGCTGCAAGACTCTACCCCTTCCCCCATTATCCTCTATGCATAACTTAAGGTATAAAAACTACTTTGAAAAATAAAGTGCGGGCCTTGTTCACCGAAACTTGGTCTCACCATGTCGTTCTTTCTCTTACCTTCTGGCTGAATTATTCAGCCTCTTTTCGCCACTGAATTTCCTCACTGAGCTATCCTCATTCTATTACTCTTTATATCCTTAATTAACATTTAATTAAGCAGTGGTTTCCTGATCTTCGCCTACGCCGTCTCTCCTTCGAATACCCTGGATCAGCCGGGGCTGGTCCCCGGCACGCTACCATGGCTCGAGAGCAATGACGCGCTCGCCCTCGCCACTCGCATGGAGACCCGACTTCCCTGGCGCCCCACGAGAGGCTCACTGACCTCGCCGTCGTACCTCGTGAGAAAGCGCACACTGGGGCCGCCGCTCGAGAACAACCCCAAGACTCCCCCGTCATCGCGAGATGAGGGCCTTCGTCTCCTGCATGGCCTAGAGACCAATCTCGCGACCTCTCTCCAAAAGCCTCAGGAGGCTTGACTCCCTTTAGTCCACCCAGTGAGCTCCAAGAGATACCCGTCGCGACTCGAGAGCAGAGCGGGGTTCTTTGCTTCCACTCGAGATGGATGCCTGTCTCCCCGGGTGTGTCTGGAATGCAACCCCGAGATCCCTGTCGCCCCTGGAGAGGAACACTGGCTTCTGGACACAAGCCTAGATGAGGTCTATTGGCCCTGCAGTCACTCGAGAGAAATCCCCAGCTTTCCTTCGCAACTCGAATGGAAGATTGGACTTCCCTGGGCCTACACAAGAAGCATCCTGAATTCCCCGTCGTAATTCGAGAATCCTGCTACACCTCGAGAAAAACCACGTGGTTCCCCCGTCATCGCAAGATGTAGCCCTGTGCCGCTACAGCGTCTCAGGAGAAGTCCCACTTTAGGAATTGGAGTTCGAAACGGTACTTGTCACCCTTGATGCGACCCACAAAGTGCCCCGACATCCCGGTCTCCCTCGAGAGGAACACCGAAGTTTTCTGGCAACACTTCCTCTGAGCCTCTTCTACCCTCCTGATCTGGACAGGAGGGTCGACTCCCCTGCTTTGTCTGGAAGGGGTTCCCGGCCTTCCGGTCGCACCTCAGGATGAGGCCGGTCTCACGACGACATTCCAGACGTGGCCTCGTGGGTGGTTCCACATTCCGAAGGACCCCGATTTCCCGGTCCCCTCTTGATAAGAACCCGATGCCCGGACACCTCTTCGAACTCCACCCTGTGAATGAAGTCAACACGAAGGGGCAGTGACTCGCCCGTGCATCGTCGGGAAAAGACCCCCAGGTTCCAAATACCGCTCGACAAGTGGCCTGTCTCCCCGGGAACACCTCGAGAGGCAAGCGGAGTTCCATGCCTCAACCCAAGACGAGGCCTGACTCTCCTGTCCCAAGTCTGCAGGGACCTTGCGGTCGGAGTCTGAAGTCAGAGGAACCCTGAGGTTCCTGCCTCAACTGGAGATGAGGCCCTCTTCCAATGCACCAAACCCAGTGGAGTGCCGAGAGGCCCCTCCCACCTCCAGTTTCCCTGACTTCTCAGAGCCACCATGAGAAGCCCCCTGAGGTCACCTGCACAAGTCGAGGGACCCCAGGGTGTCCTGCCTCAACCCGAGAAAGACCTCGAGAGACCTTCTTCAACACGTCTCGAGGCCAGATTCCCCTACTATGACTTGAGAGTAATGACGCGCTCCCCCTCGCCATTCGCATGGAGACCCGACTTCCTTGCCGCCCCACGAGAGGCTCACTGACCTCGCCGTCGTACCTCGCGAGAAACCGCACACTGGGGCCGCCGCTCGAGAACAACCCCGAGCCTCCCCCGTCATCGCGACTTGAGGGCCTTCGTCTCCTGTATGGCCTAGAGACCAATCTCTCGACCTCTCTCCAAACGCCTCAGGAGGCTTGACTCCCTTTAGTCCACCCAGTGAGCTCCAAGAGATACCCGTCGCGACTCAAGAGCAGAGCGGGGTTCTTTGCTCCCACTCGAGATGGATGCCTGTCTCCCCGGGTGCGTCTGGAATGCAACCCCGAGATCCCTTTCGCCCCTGGAGAGGAACATTGGCTTCTGGACACAAGCCTAGATGAGTTCTATTGGCCCTGCAGTCACTCGAGAGCAATCCCCAGCTTTCCTTCGCAACTCGAATGGAAGATTGGACTTCCCTGGGCCAACACAAGAAGCATCCTGAATTCCCCGTCGTAACTCGAGAATCCCGCTGCAACTCGAGAAAAACCACGTGGTTCCCCCGTCATCGCAAGATGAAGCCCTTTCCCGCTACAGTGTCTCAGGAGAAGTCCCACGTTAGGTATTGGAGGTCGAAACGGTACTTGGCACCCTTGATGCGACCCACAAAGTGCCCCGACATCCCGGTCTCCCTCAAGAGGAACACCGAGGTTTTCCCGCACCACTTCCTCTGAGCCCCTTCTACCCTCCTGATCTGGACAGGAGGGTCGACTCCCCTGCTTTGTCTGGAAGGGGTTCCCGGCCTTCCGGTCGCACCTCAGGATGAGGCCGGTCTCACGACGACATTCCAGACGTGGCCTCGTGGGTGGTTCCACATTCCGAAGGACCCCGATTTCCCGGTCCCCTCTTGATAAGAACCCGATGCCCGGACACCTCTTCGAACTCCACCCTGTGAATGAAGTCAACACGAAGGGGCAGTGACTCGCCCGTGCATCGTCGGGAAAAGACCCCCAGGTTCCAAATACCGCTCGACAAGTGGCCTGTCTCCCCGGGAACACCTCGAGAGGCAAGCGGAGTTCCATGCCTCAACCCAAGACGAGGCCTGACTCTCCTGTCCCAAGTCTGCAGGGACCTTGCGGTCGGAGTCTGAAGTCAGAGGAACCCTGAGGTTCCTGCCTCAACTGGAGATGAGGCCCTCTTCCAATGCACCAAACCCAGTGGAGTGCCGAGAGGCCCCTCCCACCTCCAGTTTCCCTGACTTCTCAGAGCCACCATGAGAAGCCCCCTGAGGTCACCTGCACAAGTCGAGGGACCCCAGGGTGTCCTGCCTCAACCCGAGAAAGACCTCGAGAGACCTTCTTCAACACGTCTCGAGGCCAGATTCCCTACTGCCGTGAGCCGGCATATTGCATATTGAGTGCATATTGCATATTGCATATTGAGTGCAGCACTTTCCACAGCATCATCATTCAGGATCTGGAATAGCTCCACTGGAATTCTATCACTGCTGGGAGCCAGTGAGGAACTCCGCCCATGACAAAGGTCATGAGGAAGGAGGCTCGGCATACGCAAAGGCGGGATCGAGCTTCAGGAGTCCCCCTGGAAATTCTCGAGCATATACCCCCAAAACCAGAGTCTGCCTACTTTCTGCTTGTGCTTGCACCTAAACCTCTGACTTTACGGGGGCTCTCCCCCACTACCTCTCTCTGAAAAAGAGTTAGCTTACAGTTCCAGTTAATAATTCCTGGGTGTGACAGTGTTTAACCTACAAACTCCTTTGGAAATCCTCTAGCCTGCCTGAATAGGTTTTTCCGGCCACATGTGATTGTTCAGAGCCTCCCAACTGTGAGAGGCAGGAGATGTTCTAAACTGTCTAAACACAAATTCTTTTGAGTAGTTACAAGATTGATTAGAAATTGTATTGGTGAATGGTTTTTCACTTGTTGGGCCATTGTTTGCTGCTAAGTTTCCATATCCCTTACCTGCTGTGTCCCTGGCAGTGTATTGATTAATATAATTGGTATAAGTAGTAGCTTTAATGTTTGTAACCTGGGACCCTTGAGTTAATTCTTTTTCTTGTTATAGCCCACCACACCTTTGCTCTGTAGGAATGCAACTTTATCTAATGCTTTTTTGGAGGGTGGCTCCTGACCAACCACCTTTAGAGAAAAATAAGGTTTCTGAAGAAAAGGTCTTAAAATGTTAACAGGCCTCCGGGCCAGAAGATGATGCAAATCACCTAAGCTTTTGCATATGATAAGTTTGCAGGAAGAAAGCCTGGTTTGCTGCAAGACTCTACCCCTTCCCCCATTATCCTCTATGCATAACTTAAGGTATAAAAACTACTTTGAAAAATAAAGTGCGGGCCTTGTTCACCGAAACTTGGTCTCACCATGTCGTTCTTTCTCTTACCTTCTGGCTGAATTATTCAGCCTCTTTTCGCCACTGAATTTCCTCACTGAGCTATCCTCATTCTATTACTCTTTATATCCTTAATTAACATTTAATTAAGCAGTGGTTTCCTGATCTTCGCCTACGCCGTCTCTCCTTCGAATACCCTGGATCAGCCGGGGCTGGTCCCCGGCACCCTACCATGGCTCGAGAGCAATGACGCGCTCGCCCTCGCCACTCGCATGGAGACCCGACTTCCCTGGCGCCCCACGAGAGGCTCACTGACCTCGCCGTCGTACCTCGTGAGAAAGCGCACACTGGGGCCGCCGCTCGAGAACAACCCCAAGACTCCCCCGTCATCGCGAGATGAGGGCCTTCGTCTCCTGCATGGCCTAGAGACCAATCTCGCGACCTCTCTCCAAAAGCCTCAGGAGGCTTGACTCCCTTTAGTCCACCCAGTGAGCTCCAAGAGATACCCGTCGCGACTCGAGAGCAGAGCGGGGTTCTTTGCTTCCACTCGAGATGGATGCCTGTCTCCCCGGGTGTGTCTGGAATGCAACCCCGAGATCCCTGTCGCCCCTGGAGAGGAACACTGGCTTCTGGACACAAGCCTAGATGAGGTCTATTGGCCCTGCAGTCACTCGAGAGAAATCCCCAGCTTTCCTTCGCAACTCGAATGGAAGATTGGACTTCCCTGGGCCTACACAAGAAGCATCCTGAATTCCCCGTCGTAATTCGAGAATCCTGCTACACCTCGAGAAAAACCACGTGGTTCCCCCGTCATCGCAAGATGTAGCCCTGTGCCGCTACAGCGTCTCAGGAGAAGTCCCACTTTAGGAATTGGAGTTCGAAACGGTACTTGTCACCCTTGATGCGACCCACAAAGTGCCCCGACATCCCGGTCTCCCTCGAGAGGAACACCGAAGTTTTCTGGCAACACTTCCTCTGAGCCTCTTCTACCCTCCTGATCTGGACAGGAGGGTCGACTCCCCTGCTTTGTCTGGAAGGGGTTCCCGGCCTTCCGGTCGCACCTCAGGATGAGGCCGGTCTCACGACGACATTCCAGACGTGGCCTCGTGGGTGGTTCCACATTCCGAAGGACCCCGATTTCCCGGTCCCCTCTTGATAAGAACCCGATGCCCGGACACCTCTTCGAACTCCACCCTGTGAATGAAGTCAACACGAAGGGGCAGTGACTCGCCCGTGCATCGTCGGGAAAAGACCCCCAGGTTCCAAATACCGCTCGACAAGTGGCCTGTCTCCCCGGGAACACCTCGAGAGGCAAGCGGAGTTCCATGCCTCAACCCAAGACGAGGCCTGACTCTCCTGTCCCAAGTCTGCAGGGACCTTGCGGTCGGAGTCTGAAGTCAGAGGAACCCTGAGGTTCCTGCCTCAACTGGAGATGAGGCCCTCTTCCAATGCACCAAACCCAGTGGAGTGCCGAGAGGCCCCTCCCACCTCCAGTTTCCCTGACTTCTCAGAGCCACCATGAGAAGCCCCCTGAGGTCACCTGCACAAGTCGAGGGACCCCAGGGTGTCCTGCCTCAACCCGAGAAAGACCTCGAGAGACCTTCTTCAACACGTCTCGAGGCCAGATTCCCCTACTGCCGTGAGCCGGCATATTGCATATTGAGTGCATATTGCGTATTGCATATTGAGTGCAGCACTTTCCACAGCATCATCATTCAGGATCTGGAATAGCTCCACTGGAATTCTATCACTGCTGGGAGCCAGTGAGGAACTCCGCCCATGACAAAGGTCATGAGGAAGGAGGCTCGGCATACGCAAAGGCGGGATCGAGCTTCAGGAGTCCCCCTGGAAATTCTCGAGCATATACCCCCAAAACCAGAGTCTGCCTACTTTCTGCTTGTGCTTGCACCTAAACCTCTGACTTTACGGGGGCTCTCCCCCACTACCTCTCTCTGAAAAAGAGTTAGCTTACAGTTCCAGTTAATAATTCCTGGGTGTGACAGTGTTTAACCTACAAACTCCTTTGGAAATCCTCTAGCCTGCCTGAATAGGTTTTTCCGGCCACATGTGATTGTTCAGAGCCTCCCAACTGTGAGAGGCAGGAGATGTTCTAAACTGTCTAAACACAAATTCTTTTGAGTAGTTACAAGATTGATTAGAAATTGTATTGGTGAATGGTTTTTCACTTGTTGGGCCATTGTTTGCTGCTAAGTTTCCATATCCCTTACCTGCTGTGTCCCTGGCAGTGTATTGATTAATATAATTGGTGTAAGTAGTAGCTTTAATGTTTGTAACCTGGGACCCTTGAGTTAATTCTTTTTCTTGTTATAGCCCACCACACCTTTGCTCTGTAGGAATGCAACTTTATCTAATGCTTTTTTGGAGGGTGGCTCCTGACCAACCACCTTTAGAGAAAAATAAGGTTTCTGAAGAAAAGGTCTTAAAATGTTAACAGGCCTCCGGGCCAGAAGATGATGCAAATCACCTAAGCTTTTGCATATGATAAGTTTGCAGGAAGAAAGCCTGGTTTGCTGCAAGACTCTACCCCTTCCCCCATTATCCTCTATGCATAACTTAAGGTATAAAAACTACTTTGAAAAATAAAGTGCGGGCCTTGTTCACCGAAACTTGGTCTCACCATGTCGTTCTTTCTCTTACCTTCTGGCTGAATTATTCAGCCTCTTTTCGCCACTGAATTTCCTCACTGAGCTATCCTCATTCTATTACTCTTTATATCCTTAATTAACATTTAATTAAGCAGTGGTTTCCTGATCTTCGCCTACGCCGTCTCTCCTTCGAATACCCTGGATCAGCCGGGGCTGGTCCCCGGCACCCTACCATGGCTCGAGAGCAATGACGCGCTCGCCCTCGCCACTCGCATGGAGACCCGACTTCCCTGGCGCCCCACGAGAGGCTCACTGACCTCGCCGTCGTACCTCGTGAGAAAGCGCACACTGGGGCCGCCGCTCGAGAACAACCCCAAGACTCCCCCGTCATCGCGAGATGAGGGCCTTCGTCTCCTGCATGGCCTAGAGACCAATCTCGCGACCTCTCTCCAAAAGCCTCAGGAGGCTTGACTCCCTTTAGTCCACCCAGTGAGCTCCAAGAGATACCCGTCGCGACTCGAGAGCAGAGCGGGGTTCTTTGCTTCCACTCGAGATGGATGCCTGTCTCCCCGGGTGTGTCTGGAATGCAACCCCGAGATCCCTGTCGCCCCTGGAGAGGAACACTGGCTTCTGGACACAAGCCTAGATGAGGTCTATTGGCCCTGCAGTCACTCGAGAGAAATCCCCAGCTTTCCTTCGCAACTCGAATGGAAGATTGGACTTCCCTGGGCCTACACAAGAAGCATCCTGAATTCCCCGTCATAATTCGAGAATCCTGCTACACCTCGAGAAAAACCACGTGGTTCCCCCGTCATCGCAAGATGTAGCCCTGTGCCGCTACAGCGTCTCAGGAGAAGTCCCACGTTAGGAATTGGAGTTCGAAACGGTACTTGTCACCCTTGATGCGACCCACAAAGTGCCCCGACATCCCGGTCTCCCTCGAGAGGAACACCGAAGTTTTCTGGCAACACTTCCTCTGAGCCTCTTCTACCCTCCTGATCTGGACAGGAGGGTCGACTCCCCTGCTTTGTCTGGAAGGGGTTCCCGGCCTTCCGGTCGCACCTCAGGATGAGGCCGGTCTCACGACGACATTCCAGACGTGGCCTCGTGGGTGGTTCCACATTCCGAAGGACCCCGATTTCCCGGTCCCCTCTTGATAAGAACCCGATGCCCGGACACCTCTTCGAACTCCACCCTGTGAATGAAGTCAACACGAAGGGGCAGTGACTCGCCCGTGCATCGTCGGGAAAAGACCCCCAGGTTCCAAATACCACTCGACAAGTGGCCTGTCTCCCCGGGAACACCTCGAGAGGCAAGCGGAGTTCCATGCCTCAACCCAAGACGAGGCCTGACTCTCCTGTCCCAAGTCTGCAGGGACCTTGCGGTCGGAGTCTGAAGTCAGAGGAACCCTGAGGTTCCTGCCTCAACTGGAGATGAGGCCCTCTTCCAATGCACCAAACCCAGTGGAGTGCCGAGAGGCCCCTCCCACCTCCAGTTTCCCTGACTTCTCAGAGCCACCATGAGAAGCCCCCTGAGGTCACCTGCACAAGTCGAGGGACCCCAGGGTGTCCTGCCTCAACCCGAGAAAGACCTCGAGAGACCTTCTTCAACACGTCTCGAGGCCAGATTCCCCTACTATGACTTGAGAGTAAAGACGCGCTCCCCCTCGCCATTCGCATGGAGACCCGACTTCCTTGCCGCCCCACGAGAGGCTCACTGACCTCGCCGTCGTACCTCGCGAGAAACCGCACACTGGGGCCGCCGCTCGAGAACAACCCCGAGCCTCCCCCGTCATCGCGACTTGAGGGCCTTCGTCTCCTGCATGGCCTAGAGACCAGTCTCTCGACCTCTCTCCAAACGCCTCAGGAGGCTTGACTCCCTTGAGTCCACCCAGTGAGCTCCAAGAGATACCCGTCGCGACTCGAGAGCAGAGCGGGGTTCTTTGCTCCCACTCGAGATGGATGCCTGTCTCCCCGGGTGCGTCTGGAATGCAACCCCGAGATCCCTTTCGCCCCTGGAGAGGAACATTGGCTTCTGGACACAAGCCTAGATGAGTTCTATTGGCCCTGCAGTCACTCGAGAGCAATCCCCAGCTTTCCTTCGCAACTCGAATGGAAGATTGGACTTCCCTGGGCCAACACAAGAGGCATCCTGAATTCCCCGTCGTAACTCGAGAATCCCGCTGCAACTCGAGAAAATCCACGTGGTTCCCCCCGTCATCGCAAGATGAAGCCCTTTCCCGCTACAGTGTCTCAGGAGAAGTCCCACGTTAGGTATTGGAGGTCGAAACGGTACTTGGCACCCTTGATGCGACCCACAAAGTGCCCCGACATCCCGGTCTCCCTCAAGAGGAACACCGAGGTTTTCCCGCACCACTTCCTCTGAGCCCCTTCTACCCTCCTGATCTGGACAGGAGGGTCGACTCCCCTGCTTTGTCTGGAAGGGGTTCCCGGCCTTCCGGTCGCACCTCAGGATGAGGCCGGTCTCACGACGACATTCCAGACGTGGCCTCGTGGGTGGTTCCACATTCCGAAAGACCCCGATTTCCCGGTCCCCTCTTGATAAGAACCCGATACCCGGACACCTCTTCGAACTCCACCCTGTGAATGAAGTCAACACGAAGGGGCAGTGACTCGCCCGTGCATCGTCGGGAAAAGACCCCCAGGTTCCAAATACCGCTCGACAAGCGGCCTGTCTCCCCGGGAACACCTCGAGAGGCAAGCGGAGTTCCATGCCTCAACCCAAGACGAGGCCTGACTCTCCTGTCCCAAGTCTGCAGGGACCTTGCGGTCGGAGTCTGAAGTCAGAGGAACCCTGAGGTTCCTGCCTCAACTGGAGATGAGGCCCTCTTCCAATGCACCAAACCCAGTGGAGTGCCGAGAGGCCCCTCCCACCTCCAGTTTCCCTGACTTCTCAGAGCCACCATGAGAAGCCCCCTGAGGTCACCTGCACAAGTCGAGGGACCCCAGGGTGTCCTGCCTCAACCCGAGAAAGACCTCGAGAGACCTTCTTCAACACGTCTCGAGGCCAGATTCCCCTACTGCCGTGAGCCGGCATATTGCATATTGAGTGCATATTGCATATTGCATATTGAGTGCAGCACTTTCCACAGCATCATCATTCAGGATCTGGAATAGCTCCACTGGAATTCTATCACTGCTGGGAGCCAGTGAGGAACTCCGCCCATGACAAAGGTCATGAGGAAGGAGGCTCGGCATACGCAAAGGCGGGATCGAGCTTCAGGAGTCCCCCTGGAAATTCTCGAGCATATACCCCCAAAACCAGAGTCTGCCTACTTTCTGCTTGTGCTTGCACCTAAACCTCTGACTTTACGGGGGCTCTCCCCCACTACCTCTCTCTGAAAAAGAGTTAGCTTACAGTTCCAGTTAATAATTCCTGGGTGTGACAGTGTTTAACCTACAAACTCCTTTGGAAATCCTCTAGCCTGCCTGAATAGGTTTTTCCGGCCACATGTGATTGTTCAGAGCCTCCCAACTGTGAGAGGCAGGAGATGTTCTAAACTGTCTAAACACAAATTCTTTTGAGTAGTTACAAGATTGATTAGAAATTGTATTGGTGAATGGTTTTTCACTTGTTGGGCCATTGTTTGCTGCTAAGTTTCCATATCCCTTACCTGCTGTGTCCCTGGCAGTGTATTGATTAATATAATTGGTATAAGTAGTAGCTTTAATGTTTGTAACCTGGGACCCTTGAGTTAATTCTTTTTCTTGTTATAGCCCACCACACCTTTGCTCTGTAGGAATGCAACTTTATCTAATGCTTTTTTGGAGGGTGGCTCCTGACCAACCACCTTTAGAGAAAAATAAGGTTTCTGAAGAAAAGGTCTTAAAATGTTAACAGGCCTCCGGGCCAGAAGATGATGCAAATCACCTAAGCTTTTGCATATGATAAGTTTGCAGGAAGAAAGCCTGGTTTGCTGCAAGACTCTACCCCTTCCCCCATTATCCTCTATGCATAACTTAAGGTATAAAAACTACTTTGAAAAATAAAGTGCGGGCCTTGTTCACCGAAACTTGGTCTCACCATGTCGTTCTTTCTCTTACCTTCTGGCTGAATTATTCAGCCTCTTTTCGCCACTGAATTTCCTCACTGAGCTATCCTCATTCTATTACTCTTTATATCCTTAATTAACATTTAATTAAGCAGTGGTTTCCTGATCTTCGCCTACGCCGTCTCTCCTTCGAATACCCTGGATCAGCCGGGGCTGGTCCCCGGCACGCTACCATGGCTCGAGAGCAATGACGCGCTCGCCCTCGCCACTCGCATGGAGACCCGACTTCCCTGGCGCCCCACGAGAGGCTCACTGACCTCGCCGTCGTACCTCGTGAGAAAGCGCACACTGGGGCCGCCGCTCGAGAACAACCCCAAGACTCCCCCGTCATCGCGAGATGAGGGCCTTCGTCTCCTGCATGGCCTAGAGACCAATCTCGCGACCTCTCTCCAAAAGCCTCAGGAGGCTTGACTCCCTTTAGTCCACCCAGTGAGCTCCAAGAGATACCCGTCGCGACTCGAGAGCAGAGCGGGGTTCTTTGCTTCCACTCGAGATGGATGCCTGTCTCCCCGGGTGTGTCTGGAATGCAACCCCGAGATCCCTGTCGCCCCTGGAGAGGAACACTGGCTTCTGGACACAAGCCTAGATGAGGTCTATTGGCCCTGCAGTCACTCGAGAGAAATCCCCAGCTTTCCTTCGCAACTCGAATGGAAGATTGGACTTCCCTGGGCCTACACAAGAAGCATCCTGAATTCCCCGTCGTAATTCGAGAATCCTGCTACACCTCGAGAAAAACCACGTGGTTCCCCCGTCATCGCAAGATGTAGCCCTGTGCCGCTACAGCGTCTCAGGAGAAGTCCCACTTTAGGAATTGGAGTTCGAAACGGTACTTGTCACCCTTGATGCGACCCACAAAGTGCCCCGACATCCCGGTCTCCCTCGAGAGGAACACCGAAGTTTTCTGGCAACACTTCCTCTGAGCCTCTTCTACCCTCCTGATCTGGACAGGAGGGTCGACTCCCCTGCTTTGTCTGGAAGGGGTTCCCGGCCTTCCGGTCGCACCTCAGGATGAGGCCGGTCTCACGACGACATTCCAGACGTGGCCTCGTGGGTGGTTCCACATTCCGAAGGACCCCGATTTCCCGGTCCCCTCTTGATAAGAACCCGATGCCCGGACACCTCTTCGAACTCCACCCTGTGAATGAAGTCAACACGAAGGGGCAGTGACTCGCCCGTGCATCGTCGGGAAAAGACCCCCAGGTTCCAAATACCGCTCGACAAGTGGCCTGTCTCCCCGGGAACACCTCGAGAGGCAAGCGGAGTTCCATGCCTCAACCCAAGACGAGGCCTGACTCTCCTGTCCCAAGTCTGCAGGGACCTTGCGGTCGGAGTCTGAAGTCAGAGGAACCCTGAGGTTCCTGCCTCAACTGGAGATGAGGCCCTCTTCCAATGCACCAAACCCAGTGGAGTGCCGAGAGGCCCCTCCCACCTCCAGTTTCCCTGACTTCTCAGAGCCACCATGAGAAGCCCCCTGAGGTCACCTGCACAAGTCGAGGGACCCCAGGGTGTCCTGCCTCAACCCGAGAAAGACCTCGAGAGACCTTCTTCAACACGTCTCGAGGCCAGATTCCCCTACTGCCGTGAGCCGGCATATTGCATATTGAGTGCATATTGCATATTGCATATTGAGTGCAGCACTTTCCACAGCATCATCATTCAGGATCTGGAATAGCTCCACTGGAATTCTATCACTGCTGGGAGCCAGTGAGGAACTCCGCCCATGACAAAGGTCATGAGGAAGGAGGCTCGGCATACGCAAAGGCGGGATCGAGCTTCAGGAGTCCCCCTGGAAATTCTCGAGCATATACCCCCAAAACCAGAGTCTGCCTACTTTCTGCTTGTGCTTGCACCTAAACCTCTGACTTTACGGGGGCTCTCCCCCACTACCTCTCTCTGAAAAAGAGTTAGCTTACAGTTCCAGTTAATAATTCCTGGGTGTGACAGTGTTTAACCTACAAACTCCTTTGGAAATCCTCTAGCCTGCCTGAATAGGTTTTTCCGGCCACATGTGATTGTTCAGAGCCTCCCAACTGTGAGAGGCAGGAGATGTTCTAAACTGTCTAAACACAAATTCTTTTGAGTAGTTACAAGATTGATTAGAAATTGTATTGGTGAATGGTTTTTCACTTGTTGGGCCATTGTTTGCTGCTAAGTTTCCATATCCCTTACCTGCTGTGTCCCTGGCAGTGTATTGATTAATATAATTGGTGTAAGTAGTAGCTTTAATGTTTGTAACCTGGGACCCTTGAGTTAATTCTTTTTCTTGTTATAGCCCACCACACCTTTGCTCTGTAGGAATGCAACTTTATCTAATGCTTTTTTGGAGGGTGGCTCCTGACCAACCACCTTTAGAGAAAAATAAGGTTTCTGAAGAAAAGGTCTTAAAATGTTAACAGGCCTCCGGGCCAGAAGATGATGCAAATCACCTAAGCTTTTGCATATGATAAGTTTGCAGGAAGAAAGCCTGGTTTGCTGCAAGACTCTACCCCTTCCCCCATTATCCTCTATGCATAACTTAAGGTATAAAAACTACTTTGAAAAATAAAGTGCGGGCCTTGTTCACCGAAACTTGGTCTCACCATGTCGTTCTTTCTCTTACCTTCTGGCTGAATTATTCAGCCTCTTTTCGCCACTGAATTTCCTCACTGAGCTATCCTCATTCTATTACTCTTTATATCCTTAATTAACATTTAATTAAGCAGTGGTTTCCTGATCTTCGCCTACGCCGTCTCTCCTTCGAATACCCTGGATCAGCCGGGGCTGGTCCCCGGCACGCTACCATGGCTCGAGAGCAATGACGCGCTCGCCCTCGCCACTCGCATGGAGACCCGACTTCCCTGGCGCCCCACGAGAGGCTCACTGACCTCGCCGTCGTACCTCGTGAGAAAGCGCACACTGGGGCCGCCGCTCGAGAACAACCCCAAGACTCCCCCGTCATCGCGAGATGAGGGCCTTCGTCTCCTGCATGGCCTAGAGACCAATCTCGCGACCTCTCTCCAAAAGCCTCAGGAGGCTTGACTCCCTTTAGTCCACCCAGTGAGCTCCAAGAGATACCCGTCGCGACTCGAGAGCAGAGCGGGGTTCTTTGCTTCCACTCGAGATGGATGCCTGTCTCCCCGGGTGTGTCTGGAATGCAACCCCGAGATCCCTGTCGCCCCTGGAGAGGAACACTGGCTTCTGGACACAAGCCTAGATGAGGTCTATTGGCCCTGCAGTCACTCGAGAGAAATCCCCAGCTTTCCTTCGCAACTCGAATGGAAGATTGGACTTCCCTGGGCCTACACAAGAAGCATCCTGAATTCCCCGTCATAATTCGAGAATCCTGCTACACCTCGAGAAAAACCACGTGGTTCCCCCGTCATCGCAAGATGTAGCCCTGTGCCGCTACAGCGTCTCAGGAGAAGTCCCACGTTAGGAATTGGAGTTCGAAACGGTACTTGTCACCCTTGATGCGACCCACAAAGTGCCCCGACATCCCGGTCTCCTCGAGAGGAACACCGAAGTTTTCTGGCAACACTTCCTCTGAGCCTCTTCTACCCTCCTGATCTGGACAGGAGGGTCGACTCCCCTGCTTTGTCTGGAAGGGGTTCCCGGCCTTCCGGTCGCACCTCAGGATGAGGCCGGTCTCACGACGACATTCCAGACGTGGCCTCGTGGGTGGTTCCACATTCCGAAGGACCCCGATTTCCCGGTCCCCTCTTGATAAGAACCCGATGCCCGGACACCTCTTCGAACTCCACCCTGTGAATGAAGTCAACACGAAGGGGCAGTGACTCGCCCGTGCATCGTCGGGAAAAGACCCCCAGGTTCCAAATACCGCTCGACAAGTGGCCTGTCTCCCCGGGAACACCTCGAGAGGCAAGCGGAGTTCCATGCCTCAACCCAAGACGAGGCCTGACTCTCCTGTCCCAAGTCTGCAGGGACCTTGCGGTCGGAGTCTGAAGTCAGAGGAACCCTGAGGTTCCTGCCTCAACTGGAGATGAGGCCCTCTTCCAATGCACCAAACCCAGTGGAGTGCCGAGAGGCCCCTCCCACCTCCAGTTTCCCTGACTTCTCAGAGCCACCATGAGAAGCCCCCTGAGGTCACCTGCACAAGTCGAGGGACCCCAGGGTGTCCTGCCTCAACCCGAGAAAGACCTCGAGAGACCTTCTTCAACACGTCTCGAGGCCAGATTCCCCTACTATGACTTGAGAGTAAAGACGCGCTCCCCCTCGCCATTCGCATGGAGACCCGACTTCCTTGCCGCCCCACGAGAGGCTCACTGACCTCGCCGTCGTACCTCGCGAGAAACCGCACACTGGGGCCGCCGCTCGAGAACAACCCCGAGCCTCCCCCGTCATCGCGACTTGAGGGCCTTCGTCTCCTGTATGGCCTAGAGACCAGTCTCTCGACCTCTCTCCAAACGCCTCAGGAGGCTTGACTCCCTTGAGTCCACCCAGTGAGCTCCAAGAGATACCCGTCGCGACTCAAGAGCAGAGCGGGGTTCTTTGCTCCCACTCGAGATGGATGCCTGTCTCCCCGGGTGCGTCTGGAATGCAACCCCGAGATCCCTGTCGCCCCTGGAGAGGAACATTGGCTTCTGGACACAAGCCTAGATGAGTTCTATTGGCCCTGCAGTCACTCGAGAGCAATCCCCAGCTTTCCTTCGCAACTCGAATGGAAGATTGGACTTCCCTGGGCCAACACAAGAGGCATCCTGAATTCCCCGTCGTAACTCGAGAATCCCGCTGCAACTCGAGAAAATCCACGTGGGTCCCCCGTCATCGCAAGATGAAGCCCTTTCCCGCTACAGTGTCTCAGGAGAAGTCCCACGTTAGGTATTGGAGGTCGAAACGGTACTTGGCACCCTTGATGCGACCCACAAAGTGCCCCGACATCCCGGTCTCCCTCAAGAGGAACACCGAGGTTTTCCCGCACCACTTCCTCTGAGCCCCTTCTACCCTCCTGATCTGGACAGGAGGGTCGACTCCCCTGCTTTGTCTGGAAGGGGTTCCCGGCCTTCCGGTCGCACCTCAGGATGAGGCCGGTCTCACGACGACATTCCAGACGTGGCCTCGTGGGTGGTTCCACATTCCGAAGGACCCCGATTTCCCGGTCCCCTCTTGATAAGAACCCGATGCCCGGACACCTCTTCGAACTCCACCCTGTGAATGAAGTCAACACGAAGGGGCAGTGACTCGCCCGTGCATCGTCGGGAAAAGACCCCCAGGTTCCAAATACCGCTCGACAAGTGGCCTGTCTCCCCGGGAACACCTCGAGAGGCAAGCGGAGTTCCATGCCTCAACCCAAGACGAGGCCTGACTCTCCTGTCCCAAGTCTGCAGGGACCTTGCGGTCGGAGTCTGAAGTCAGAGGAACCCTGAGGTTCCTGCCTCAACTGGAGATGAGGCCCTCTTCCAATGCACCAAACCCAGTGGAGTGCCGAGAGGCCCCTCCCACCTCCAGTTTCCCTGACTTCTCAGAGCCACCATGAGAAGCCCCCTGAGGTCACCTGCACAAGTCGAGGGACCCCAGGGTGTCCTGCCTCAACCCGAGAAAGACCTCGAGAGACCTTCTTCAACACGTCTCGAGGCCAGATTCCCCTACTGCCGTGAGCCGGCATATTGCATATTGAGTGCATATTGCATATTGCATATTGAGTGCAGCACTTTCCACAGCATCATCATTCAGGATCTGGAATAGCTCCACTGGAATTCTATCACTGCTGGGAGCCAGTGAGGAACTCCGCCCATGACAAAGGTCATGAGGAAGGAGGCTCGGCATACGCAAAGGCAGGATCGAGCTTCAGGAGTCCCCCTGGAAATTCTCGAGCATATACCCCCAAAACCAGAGTCTGCCTACTTTCTGCTTGTGCTTGCACCTAAACCTCTGACTTTACGGGGGGCTCTCCCCCACTACCTCTCTCTGAAAAAGAGTTAGCTTACAGTTCCAGTTAATAATTCCTGGGTGTGACAGTGTTTAACCTACAAACTCCTTTGGAAATCCTCTAGCCTGCCTGAATAGGTTTTTCCGGCCACATGTGATTGTTCAGAGCCTCCCAACTGTGAGAGGCAGGAGATGTTCTAAACTGTCTAAACACAAATTCTTTTGAGTAGTTACAAGATTGATTAGAAATTGTATTGGTGAATGGTTTTTCACTTGTTGGGCCATTGTTTGCTGCTAAGTTTCCATATCCCTTACCTGCTGTGTCCCTGGCAGTGTATTGATTAATATAATTGGTGTAAGTAGTAGCTTTAATGTTTGTAACCTGGGACCCTTGAGTTAATTCTTTTTCTTGTTATAGCCCACCACACCTTTGCTCTGTAGGAATGCAACTTTATCTAATGCTTTTTTGGAGGGTGGCTCCTGACCAACCACCTTTAGAGAAAAATAAGGTTTCTGAAGAAAAGGTCTTAAAATGTTAACAGGCCTCCGGGCCAGAAGATGATGCAAATCACCTAAGCTTTTGCATATGATAAGTTTGCAGGAAGAAAGCCTGGTTTGCTGCAAGACTCTACCCCTTCCCCCATTATCCTCTATGCATAACTTAAGGTATAAAAACTACTTTGAAAAATAAAGTGCGGGCCTTGTTCACCGAAACTTGGTCTCACCATGTCGTTCTTTCTCTTACCTTCTGGCTGAATTATTCAGCCTCTTTTCGCCACTGAATTTCCTCACTGAGCTATCCTCATTCTATTACTCTTTATATCCTTAATTAACATTTAATTAAGCAGTGGTTTCCTGATCTTCGCCTACGCCGTCTCTCCTTCGAATACCCTGGATCAGCCGGGGCTGGTCCCCGGCACCCTACCATGGCTCGAGAGCAATGACGCGCTCGCCCTCGCCACTCGCATGGAGACCCGACTTCCCTGGCGCCCCACGAGAGGCTCACTGACCTCGCCGTCGTACCTCGTGAGAAAGCGCACACTGGGGCCGCCGCTCGAGAACAACCCCAAGACTCCCCCGTCATCGCGAGATGAGGGCCTTCGTCTCCTGCATGGCCTAGAGACCAATCTCGCGACCTCTCTCCAAAAGCCTCAGGAGGCTTGACTCCCTTTAGTCCACCCAGTGAGCTCCAAGAGATACCCGTCGCGACTCGAGAGCAGAGCGGGGTTCTTTGCTTCCACTCGAGATGGATGCCTGTCTCCCCGGGTGTGTCTGGAATGCAACCCCGAGATCCCTGTCGCCCCTGGAGAGGAACACTGGCTTCTGGACACAAGCCTAGATGAGGTCTATTGGCCCTGCAGTCACTCGAGAGCAATCCCCAGCTTTCCTTCGCAACTCGAATGGAAGATTGGACTTCCCTGGGCCTACACAAGAAGCATCCTGAATTCCCCGTCGTAATTCGAGAATCCTGCTACACCTCGAGAAAAACCACGTGGTTCCCCCGTCATCGCAAGATGTAGCCCTGTGCCGCTACAGCGTCTCAGGAGAAGTCCCACGTTAGGAATTGGAGTTCGAAACGGTACTTGTCACCCTTGATGCGACCCACAAAGTGCCCCGACATCCCGGTCTCCCTCGAGAGGAACACCGAAGTTTTCTGGCAACACTTCCTCTGAGCCTCTTCTACCCTCCTGATCTGGACAGGAGGGTCGACTCCCCTGCTTTGTCTGGAAGGGGTTCCCGGCCTTCCGGTCGCACCTCAGGATGAGGCCGGTCTCACGACGACATTCCAGACGTGGCCTCGTGGGTGGTTCCACATTCCGAAGGACCCCGATTTCCCGGTCCCCTCTTGATAAGAACCCGATGCCCGGACACCTCTTCGAACTCCACCCTGTGAATGAAGTCAACACGAAGGGGCAGTGACTCGCCCGTGCATCGTCGGGAAAAGACCCCCAGGTTCCAAATACCGCTCGACAAGTGGCCTGTCTCCCCGGGAACACCTCGAGAGGCAAGCGGAGTTCCATGCCTCAACCCAAGACGAGGCCTGACTCTCCTGTCCCAAGTCTGCAGGGACCTTGCGGTCGGAGTCTGAAGTCAGAGGAACCCTGAGGTTCCTGCCTCAACTGGAGATGAGGCCCTCTTCCAATGCACCAAACCCAGTGGAGTGCCGAGAGGCCCCTCCCACCTCCAGTTTCCCTGACTTCTCAGAGCCACCATGAGAAGCCCCCTGAGGTCACCTGCACAAGTCGAGGGACCCCAGGGTGTCCTGCCTCAACCCGAGAAAGACCTCGAGAGACCTTCTTCAACACGTCTCGAGGCCAGATTCCCCTACTGCCGTGAGCCGGCATATTGCATATTGAGTGCATATTGCATATTGCATATTGAGTGCAGCACTTTCCACAGCATCATCATTCAGGATCTGGAATAGCTCCACTGGAATTCTATCACTGCTGGGAGCCAGTGAGGAACTCCGCCCATGACAAAGGTCATGAGGAAGGAGGCTCGGCATACGCAAAGGCGGGATCGAGCTTCAGGAGTCCCCCTGGAAATTCTCGAGCATATACCCCCAAAACCAGAGTCTGCCTACTTTCTGCTTGTGCTTGCACCTAAACCTCTGACTTTACGGGGGCTCTCCCCCACTACCTCTCTCTGAAAAAAGAGTTAGCTTACAGTTCCAGTTAATAATTCCTGGGTGTGACAGTGTTTAACCTACAAACTCCTTTGGAAATCCTCTAGCCTGCCTGAATAGGTTTTTCCGGCCACATGTGATTGTTCAGAGCCTCCCAACTGTGAGAGGCAGGAGATGTTCTAAACTGTCTAAACACAAATTCTTTTGAGTAGTTACAAGATTGATTAGAAATTGTATTGGTGAATGGTTTTTCACTTGTTGGGCCATTGTTTGCTGCTAAGTTTCCATATCCCTTACCTGCTGTGTCCCTGGCAGTGTATTGATTAATATAATTGGTGTAAGTAGTAGCTTTAATGTTTGTAACCTGGGACCCTTGAGTTAATTCTTTTTCTTGTTATAGCCCACCACACCTTTGCTCTGTAGGAATGCAACTTTATCTAATGCTTTTTTGGAGGGTGGCTCCTGACCAACCACCTTTAGAGAAAAATAAGGTTTCTGAAGAAAAGGTCTTAAAATGTTAACAGGCCTCCGGGCCAGAAGATGATGCAAATCACCTAAGCTTTTGCATATGATAAGTTTGCAGGAAGAAAGCCTGGTTTGCTGCAAGACTCTACCCCTTCCCCCATTATCCTCTATGCATAACTTAAGGTATAAAAACTACTTTGAAAAATAAAGTGCGGGCCTTGTTCACCGAAACTTGGTCTCACCATGTCGTTCTTTCTCTTACCTTCTGGCTGAATTATTCAGCCTCTTTTCGCCACTGAATTTCCTCACTGAGCTATCCTCATTCTATTACTCTTTATATCCTTAATTAACATTTAATTAAGCAGTGGTTTCCTGATCTTCGCCTACGCCGTCTCTCCTTCGAATACCCTGGATCAGCCGGGGCTGGTCCCCGGCACGCTACCATGGCTCGAGAGCAATGACGCGCTCGCCCTCGCCACTCGCATGGAGACCCGACTTCCCTGGCGCCCCACGAGAGGCTCACTGACCTCGCCGTCGTACCTCGTGAGAAAGCGCACACTGGGGCCGCCGCTCGAGAACAACCCCAAGACTCCCCCGTCATCGCGAGATGAGGGCCTTCGTCTCCTGCATGGCCTAGAGACCAATCTCGCGACCTCTCTCCAAAAGCCTCAGGAGGCTTGACTCCCTTTAGTCCACCCAGTGAGCTCCAAGAGATACCCGTCGCGACTCGAGAGCAGAGCGGGGTTCTTTGCTTCCACTCGAGATGGATGCCTGTCTCCCCGGGTGTGTCTGGAATGCAACCCCGAGATCCCTGTCGCCCCTGGAGAGGAACACTGGCTTCTGGACACAAGCCTAGATGAGGTCTATTGGCCCTGCAGTCACTCGAGAGAAATCCCCAGCTTTCCTTCGCAACTCGAATGGAAGATTGGACTTCCCTGGGCCTACACAAGAAGCATCCTGAATTCCCCGTCGTAATTCGAGAATCCTGCTACACCTCGAGAAAAACCACGTGGTTCCCCCGTCATCGCAAGATGTAGCCCTGTGCCGCTACAGCGTCTCAGGAGAAGTCCCACGTTAGGAATTGGAGTTCGAAACGGTACTTGTCACCCTTGATGCGACCCACAAAGTGCCCCGACATCCCGGTCTCCCTCGAGAGGAACACCGAAGTTTTCTGGCAACACTTCCTCTGAGCCTCTTCTACCCTCCTGATCTGGACAGGAGGGTCGACTCCCCTGCTTTGTCTGGAAGGGGTTCCCGGCCTTCCGGTCGCACCTCAGGATGAGGCCGGTCTCACGACGACATTCCAGACGTGGCCTCGTGGGTGGTTCCACATTCCGAAGGACCCCGATTTCCCGGTCCCCTCTTGATAAGAACCCGATGCCCGGACACCTCTTCGAACTCCACCCTGTGAATGAAGTCAACACGAAGGGGCAGTGACTCGCCCGTGCATCGTCGGGAAAAGACCCCCAGGTTCCAAATACCGCTCGACAAGTGGCCTGTCTCCCCGGGAACACCTCGAGAGGCAAGCGGAGTTCCATGCCTCAACCCAAGACGAGGCCTGACTCTCCTGTCCCAAGTCTGCAGGGACCTTGCGGTCGGAGTCTGAAGTCAGAGGAACCCTGAGGTTCCTGCCTCAACTGGAGATGAGGCCCTCTTCCAATGCACCAAACCCAGTGGAGTGCCGAGAGGCCCCTCCCACCTCCAGTTTCCCTGACTTCTCAGAGCCACCATGAGAAGCCCCCTGAGGTCACCTGCACAAGTCGAGGGACCCCAGGGTGTCCTGCCTCAACCCGAGAAAGACCTCGAGAGACCTTCTTCAACACGTCTCGAGGCCAGATTCCCCTACTATGACTTGAGAGTAAAGACGCGCTCCCCCTCGCCATTCGCATGGAGACCCGACTTCCTTGCCGCCCCACGAGAGGCTCACTGACCTCGCCGTCGTACCTCGCGAGAAACCGCACACTGGGGCCGCCGCTCGAGAACAACCCCGAGCCTCCCCCGTCATCGCGACTTGAGGGCCTTCGTCTCCTGTATGGCCTAGAGACCAGTCTCTCGACCTCTCTCCAAACGCCTCAGGAGGCTTGACTCCCTTGAGTCCACCCAGTGAGCTCCAAGAGATACCCGTCGCGACTCAAGAGCAGAGCGGGGTTCTTTGCTCCCACTCGAGATGGATGCCTGTCTCCCCGGGTGCGTCTGGAATGCAACCCCGAGATCCCTTTCGCCCCTGGAGAGGAACATTGGCTTCTGGACACAAGCCTAGATGAGGTCTATTGGCCCTGCAGTCACTCGAGAGCAATCCCCAGCTTTCCTTCGCAACTCGAATGGAAGATTGGACTTCCCTGGGCCAACACAAGAGGCATCCTGAATTCCCCGTCGTAACTCGAGAATCCCGCTGCAACTCGAGAAAATCCACGTGGTTCCCCCGTCATCGCAAGATGAAGCCCTTTCCCGCTACAGTGTCTCAGGAGAAGTCCCACGTTAGGTATTGGAGGTCGAAACGGTACTTGGCACCCTTGATGCGACCCACAAAGTGCCCCGACATCCCGGTCTCCCTCAAGAGGAACACCGAGGTTTTCCCGCACCACTTCCTCTGAGCCCCTTCTACCCTCCTGATCTGGACAGGAGGGTCGACTCCCCTGCTTTGTCTGGAAGGGGTTCCCGGCCTTCCGGTCGCACCTCAGGATGAGGCCGGTCTCACGACGACATTCCAGACGTGGCCTCGTGGGTGGTTCCACATTCCGAAGGACCCCGATTTCCCGGTCCCCTCTTGATAAGAACCCGATGCCCGGACACCTCTTCGAACTCCACCCTGTGAATGAAGTCAACACGAAGGGGCAGTGACTCGCCCGTGCATCGTCGGGAAAAGACCCCCAGGTTCCAAATACCGCTCGACAAGTGGCCTGTCTCCCCGGGAACACCTCGAGAGGCAAGCGGAGTTCCATGCCTCAACCCAAGACGAGGCCTGACTCTCCTGTCCCAAGTCTGCAGGGACCTTGCGGTCGGAGTCTGAAGTCAGAGGAACCCTGAGGTTCCTGCCTCAACTGGAGATGAGGCCCTCTTCCAATGCACCAAACCCAGTGGAGTGCCGAGAGGCCCCTCCCACCTCCAGTTTCCCTGACTTCTCAGAGCCACCATGAGAAGCCCCCTGAGGTCACCTGCACAAGTCGAGGGACCCCAGGGTGTCCTGCCTCAACCCGAGAAAGACCTCGAGAGACCTTCTTCAACACGTCTCGAGGCCAGATTCCCCTACTGCCGTGAGCCGGCATATTGCATATTGAGTGCATATTGCATATTGCATATTGAGTGCAGCACTTTCCACAGCATCATCATTCAGGATCTGGAATAGCTCCACTGGAATTCTATCACTGCTGGGAGCCAGTGAGGAACTCCGCCCATGACAAAGGTCATGAGGAAGGAGGCTCGGCATACGCAAAGGCAGGATCGAGCTTCAGGAGTCCCCCTGGAAATTCTCGAGCATATACCCCCAAAACCAGAGTCTGCCTACTTTCTGCTTGTGCTTGCACCTAAACCTCTGACTTTACGGGGGCTCTCCCCCACTACCTCTCTCTGAAAAAGAGTTAGCTTACAGTTCCAGTTAATAATTCCTGGGTGTGACAGTGTTTAACCTACAAACTCCTTTGGAAATCCTCTAGCCTGCCTGAATAGGTTTTTCCGGCCACATGTGATTGTTCAGAGCCTCCCAACTGTGAGAGGCAGGAGATGTTCTAAACTGTCTAAACACAAATTCTTTTGAGTAGTTACAAGATTGATTAGAAATTGTATTGGTGAATGGTTTTTCACTTGTTGGGCCATTGTTTGCTGCTAAGTTTCCATATCCCTTACCTGCTGTGTCCCTGGCAGTGTATTGATTAATATAATTGGTGTAAGTAGTAGCTTTAATGTTTGTAACCTGGGACCCTTGAGTTAATTCTTTTTCTTGTTATAGCCCACCACACCTTTGCTCTGTAGGAATGCAACTTTATCTAATGCTTTTTTGGAGGGTGGCTCCTGACCAACCACCTTTAGAGAAAAATAAGGTTTCTGAAGAAAAGGTCTTAAAATGTTAACAGGCCTCCGGGCCAGAAGATGATGCAAATCACCTAAGCTTTTGCATATGATAAGTTTGCAGGAAGAAAGCCTGGTTTGCTGCAAGACTCTACCCCTTCCCCCATTACCCTCTATGCATAACTTAAGGTATAAAAACTACTTTGAAAAATAAAGTGCGGGCCTTGTTCACCGAAACTTGGTCTCACCATGTCGTTCTTTCTCTTACCTTCTGGCTGAATTATTCAGCCTCTTTTCGCCACTGAATTTCCTCACTGAGCTATCCTCATTCTATTACTCTTTATATCCTTAATTAACATTTAATTAAGCAGTGGTTTCCTGATCTTCGCCTACGCCGTCTCTCCTTCGAATACCCTGGATCAGCCGGGGCTGGTCCCCGGCACGCTACCATGGCTCGAGAGCAATGACGCGCTCGCCCTCGCCACTCGCATGGAGACCCGACTTCCCTGGCGCCCCACGAGAGGCTCACTGACCTCGCCGTCGTACCTCATGAGAAAGCGCACACTGGGGCCGCCGCTCGAGAACAACCCCAAGACTCCCCCGTCATCGCGAGATGAGGGCCTTCGTCTCCTGCATGGCCTAGAGACCAATCTCGCGACCTCTCTCCAAAAGCCTCAGGAGGCTTGACTCCCTTTAGTCCACCCAGTGAGCTCCAAGAGATACCCGTCGCGACTCGAGAGCAGAGCGGGGTTCTTTGCTTCCACTCGAGATGGATGCCTGTCTCCCCGGGTGTGTCTGGAATGCAACCCCGAGATCCCTGTCGCCCCTGGAGAGGAACACTGGCTTCTGGACACAAGCCTAGATGAGGTCTATTGGCCCTGCAGTCACTCGAGAGAAATCCCCAGCTTTCCTTCGCAACTCGAATGGAAGATTGGACTTCCCTGGGCCTACACAAGAAGCATCCTGAATTCCCCGTCGTAATTCGAGAATCCTGCTACACCTCGAGAAAAACCACGTGGTTCCCCCGTCATCGCAAGATGTAGCCCTGTGCCGCTACAGCGTCTCAGGAGAAGTCCCACTTTAGGAATTGGAGTTCGAAACGGTACTTGTCACCCTTGATGCGACCCACAAAGTGCCCCGACATCCCGGTCTCCCTCGAGAGGAACACCGAAGTTTTCTGGCAACACTTCCTCTGAGCCTCTTCTACCCTCCTGATCTGGACAGGAGGGTCGACTCCCCTGCTTTGTCTGGAAGGGGTTCCCGGCCTTCCGGTCGCACCTCAGGATGAGGCCGGTCTCACGACGACATTCCAGACGTGGCCTCGTGGGTGGTTCCACATTCCGAAGGACCCCGATTTCCCGGTCCCCTCTTGATAAGAACCCGATGCCCGGACACCTCTTCGAACTCCACCCTGTGAATGAAGTCAACACGAAGGGGCAGTGACTCGCCCGTGCATCGTCGGGAAAAGACCCCCAGGTTCCAAATACCGCTCGACAAGTGGCCTGTCTCCCCGGGAACACCTCGAGAGGCAAGCGGAGTTCCATGCCTCAACCCAAGACGAGGCCTGACTCTCCTGTCCCAAGTCTGCAGGGACCTTGCGGTCGGAGTCTGAAGTCAGAGGAACCCTGAGGTTCCTGCCTCAACTGGAGATGAGGCCCTCTTCCAATGCACCAAACCCAGTGGAGTGCCGAGAGGCCCCTCCCACCTCCAGTTTCCCTGACTTCTCAGAGCCACCATGAGAAGCCCCCTGAGGTCACCTGCACAAGTCGAGGGACCCCAGGGTGTCCTGCCTCAACCCGAGAAAGACCTCGAGAGACCTTCTTCAACACGTCTCGAGGCCAGATTCCCCTACTGCCGTGAGCCGGCATATTGCATATTGAGTGCATATTGCATATTGCATATTGAGTGCAGCACTTTCCACAGCATCATCATTCAGGATCTGGAATAGCTCCACTGGAATTCTATCACTGCTGGGAGCCAGTGAGGAACTCCGCCCATGACAAAGGTCATGAGGAAGGAGGCTCGGCATACGCAAAGGCGGGATCGAGCTTCAGGAGTCCCCCTGGAAATTCTCGAGCATATACCCCCAAAACCAGAGTCTGCCTACTTTCTGCTTGTGCTTGCACCTAAACCTCTGACTTTACGGGGGCTCTCCCCCACTACCTCTCTCTGAAAAAGAGTTAGCTTACAGTTCCAGTTAATAATTCCTGGGTGTGACAGTGTTTAACCTACAAACTCCTTTGGAAATCCTCTAGCCTGCCTGAATAGGTTTTTCCGGCCACATGTGATTGTTCAGAGCCTCCCAACTGTGAGAGGCAGGAGATGTTCTAAACTGTCTAAACACAAATTCTTTTGAGTAGTTACAAGATTGATTAGAAATTGTATTGGTGAATGGTTTTTCACTTGTTGGGCCATTGTTTGCTGCTAAGTTTCCATATCCCTTACCTGCTGTGTCCCTGGCAGTGTATTGATTAATATAATTGGTGTAAGTAGTAGCTTTAATGTTTGTAACCTGGGACCCTTGAGTTAATTCTTTTTCTTGTTATAGCCCACCACACCTTTGCTCTGTAGGAATGCAACTTTATCTAATGCTTTTTTGGAGGGTGGCTCCTGACCAACCACCTTTAGAGAAAAATAAGGTTTCTGAAGAAAAGGTCTTAAAATGTTAACAGGCCTCCGGGCCAGAAGATGATGCAAATCACCTAAGCTTTTGCATATGATAAGTTTGCAGGAAGAAAGCCTGGTTTGCTGCAAGACTCTACCCCTTCCCCCATTATCCTCTATGCATAACTTAAGGTATAAAAACTACTTTGAAAAATAAAGTGCGGGCCTTGTTCACCGAAACTTGGTCTCACCATGTCGTTCTTTCTCTTACCTTCTGGCTGAATTATTCAGCCTCTTTTCGCCACTGAATTTCCTCACTGAGCTATCCTCATTCTATTACTCTTTATATCCTTAATTAACATTTAATTAAGCAGTGGTTTCCTGATCTTCGCCTACGCCGTCTCTCCTTCGAATACCCTGGATCAGCCGGGGCTGGTCCCCGGCACGCTACCATGGCTCGAGAGCAATGACGCGCTCGCCCTCGCCACTCGCATGGAGACCCGACTTCCCTGGCGCCCCACGAGAGGCTCACTGACCTCGCCGTCGTACCTCGTGAGAAAGCGCACACTGGGGCCGCCGCTCGAGAACAACCCCAAGACTCCCCCGTCATCGCGAGATGAGGGCCTTCGTCTCCTGCATGGCCTAGAGACCAATCTCGCGACCTCTCTCCAAAAGCCTCAGGAGGCTTGACTCCCTTTAGTCCACCCAGTGAGCTCCAAGAGATACCCGTCGCGACTCGAGAGCAGAGCGGGGTTCTTTGCTTCCACTCGAGATGGATGCCTGTCTCCCCGGGTGTGTCTGGAATGCAACCCCGAGATCCCTGTCGCCCCTGGAGAGGAACACTGGCTTCTGGACACAAGCCTAGATGAGGTCTATTGGCCCTGCAGTCACTCGAGAGCAATCCCCAGCTTTCCTTCGCAACTCGAATGGAAGATTGGACTTCCCTGGGCCTACACAAGAAGCATCCTGAATTCCCCGTCGTAATTCGAGAATCCTGCTACACCTCGAGAAAAACCACGTGGTTCCCCCGTCATCGCAAGATGTAGCCCTGTGCCGCTACAGCGTCTCAGGAGAAGTCCCACTTTAGGAATTGGAGTTCGAAACGGTACTTGTCACCCTTGATGCGACCCACAAAGTGCCCCGACATCCCGGTCTCCCTCGAGAGGAACACCGAAGTTTTCTGGCAACACTTCCTCTGAGCCTCTTCTACCCTCCTGATCTGGACAGGAGGGTCGACTCCCCTGCTTTGTCTGGAAGGGGTTCCCGGCCTTCCGGTCGCACCTCAGGATGAGGCCGGTCTCACGACGACATTCCAGACGTGGCCTCGTGGGTGGTTCCACATTCCGAAGGACCCCGATTTCCCGGTCCCCTCTTGATAAGAACCCGATGCCCGGACACCTCTTCGAACTCCACCCTGTGAATGAAGTCAACACGAAGGGGCAGTGACTCGCCCGTGCATCGTCGGGAAAAGACCCCCAGGTTCCAAATACCGCTCGACAAGTGGCCTGTCTCCCCGGGAACACCTCGAGAGGCAAGCGGAGTTCCATGCCTCAACCCAAGACGAGGCCTGACTCTCCTGTCCCAAGTCTGCAGGGACCTTGCGGTCGGAGTCTGAAGTCAGAGGAACCCTGAGGTTCCTGCCTCAACTGGAGATGAGGCCCTCTTCCAATGCACCAAACCCAGTGGAGTGCCGAGAGGCCCCTCCCACCTCCAGTTTCCCTGACTTCTCAGAGCCACCATGAGAAGCCCCCTGAGGTCACCTGCACAAGTCGAGGGACCCCAGGGTGTCCTGCCTCAACCCGAGAAAGACCTCGAGAGACCTTCTTCAACACGTCTCGAGGCCAGATTCCCCTACTGCCGTGAGCCGGCATATTGCATATTGAGTGCATATTGCATATTGAGTGCAGCACTTTCCACAGCATCATCATTCAGGATCTGGAATAGCTCCACTGGAATTCTATCACTGCTGGGAGCCAGTGAGGAACTCCGCCCATGACAAAGGTCATGAGGAAGGAGGCTCGGCATACGCAAAGGCGGGATCGAGCTTCAGGAGTCCCCCTGGAAATTCTCGAGCATATACCCCCAAAACCAGAGTCTGCCTACTTTCTGCTTGTGCTTGCACCTAAACCTCTGACTTTACGGGGGCTCTCCCCCACTACCTCTCTCTGAAAAAGAGTTAGCTTACAGTTCCAGTTAATAATTCCTGGGTGTGACAGTGTTTAACCTACAAACTCCTTTGGAAATCCTCTAGCCTGCCTGAATAGGTTTTTCCGGCCACATGTGATTGTTCAGAGCCTCCCAACTGTGAGAGGCAGGAGATGTTCTAAACTGTCTAAACACAAATTCTTTTGAGTAGTTACAAGATTGATTAGAAATTGTATTGGTGAATGGTTTTTCACTTGTTGGGCCATTGTTTGCTGCTAAGTTTCCATATCCCTTACCTGCTGTGTCCCTGGCAGTGTATTGATTAATATAATTGGTGTAAGTAGTAGCTTTAATGTTTGTAACCTGGGACCCTTGAGTTAATTCTTTTTCTTGTTATAGCCCACCACACCTTTGCTCTGTAGGAATGCAACTTTATCTAATGCTTTTTGGAGGGTGGCTCCTGACCAACCACCTTTAGAGAAAAATAAGTTTTCTGAAGAAAAGGTCTTAAAATGTTAACAGGCCTCCGGGCCAGAAGATGATGCAAATCACCTAAGCTTTTGCATATGATAAGTTTGCAGGAAGAAAGCCTGGTTTGCTGCAAGACTCTACCCCTTCCCCCATTATCCTCTATGCATAACTTAAGGTATAAAAACTACTTTGAAAAATAAAGTGCGGGCCTTGTTCACCGAAACTTGGTCTCACCATGTCGTTCTTTCTCTTACCTTCTGGCTGAATTATTCAGCCTCTTTTCGCCACTGAATTTCCTCACTGAGCTATCCTCATTCTATTACTCTTTATATCCTTAATTAACATTTAATTAAGCAGTGGTTTCCTGATCTTCGCCTACGCCGTCTCTCCTTCGAATACCCTGGATCAGCCGGGGCTGGTCCCCGGCACCCTACCATGGCTCGAGAGCAATGACGCGCTCGCCCTCGCCACTCGCATGGAGACCCGACTTCCCTGGCGCCCCACGAGAGGCTCACTGACCTCGCCGTCGTACCTCGTGAGAAAGCGCACACTGGGGCCGCCGCTCGAGAACAACCCCAAGACTCCCCCGTCATCGCGAGATGAGGGCCTTCGTCTCCTGCATGGCCTAGAGACCAATCTCGCGACCTCTCTCCAAAAGCCTCAGGAGGCTTGACTCCCTTTAGTCCACCCAGTGAGCTCCAAGAGATACCCGTCGCGACTCGAGAGCAGAGCGGGGTTCTTTGCTTCCACTCGAGATGGATGCCTGTCTCCCCGGGTGTGTCTGGAATGCAACCCCGAGATCCCTGTCGCCCCTGGAGAGGAACACTGGCTTCTGGACACAAGCCTAGATGAGGTCTATTGGCCCTGCAGTCACTCGAGAGCAATCCCCAGCTTTCCTTCGCAACTCGAATGGAAGATTGGACTTCCCTGGGCCTACACAAGAAGCATCCTGAATTCCCCGTCGTAATTCGAGAATCCTGCTACACCTCGAGAAAAACCACGTGGTTCCCCCGTCATCGCAAGATGTAGCCCTGTGCCGCTACAGCGTCTCAGGAGAAGTCCCACTTTAGGAATTGGAGTTCGAAACGGTACTTGTCACCCTTGATGCGACCCACAAAGTGCCCCGACATCCCGGTCTCCCTCGAGAGGAACACCGAAGTTTTCTGGCAACACTTCCTCTGAGCCTCTTCTACCCTCCTGATCTGGACAGGAGGGTCGACTCCCCTGCTTTGTCTGGAAGGGGTTCCCGGCCTTCCGGTCGCACCTCAGGATGAGGCCGGTCTCACGACGACATTCCAGACGTGGCCTCGTGGGTGGTTCCACATTCCGAAGGACCCCGATTTCCCGGTCCCCTCTTGATAAGAACCCGATGCCCGGACACCTCTTCGAACTCCACCCTGTGAATGAAGTCAACACGAAGGGGCAGTGACTCGCCCGTGCATCGTCGGGAAAAGACCCCCAGGTTCCAAATACCGCTCGACAAGTGGCCTGTCTCCCCGGGAACACCTCGAGAGGCAAGCGGAGTTCCATGCCTCAACCCAAGACGAGGCCTGACTCTCCTGTCCCAAGTCTGCAGGGACCTTGCGGTCGGAGTCTGAAGTCAGAGGAACCCTGAGGTTCCTGCCTCAACTGGAGATGAGGCCCTCTTCCAATGCACCAAACCCAGTGGAGTGCCGAGAGGCCCCTCCCACCTCCAGTTTCCCTGACTTCTCAGAGCCACCATGAGAAGCCCCCTGAGGTCACCTGCACAAGTCGAGGGACCCCAGGGTGTCCTGCCTCAACCCGAGAAAGACCTCGAGAGACCTTCTTCAACACGTCTCGAGGCCAGATTCCCCTACTGCCGTGAGCCGGCATATTGCATATTGAGTGCATATTGCATATTGCATATTGAGTGCAGCACTTTCCACAGCATCATCATTCAGGATCTGGAATAGCTCCACTGGAATTCTATCACTGCTGGGAGCCAGTGAGGAACTCCGCCCATGACAAAGGTCATGAGGAAGGAGGCTCGGCATACGCAAAGGCGGGATCGAGCTTCAGGAGTCCCCCTGGAAATTCTCGAGCATATACCCCCAAAACCAGAGTCTGCCTACTTTCTGCTTGTGCTTGCACCTAAACCTCTGACTTTACGGGGGCTCTCCCCCACTACCTCTCTCTGAAAAAAGAGTTAGCTTACAGTTCCAGTTAATAATTCCTGGGTGTGACAGTGTTTAACCTACAAACTCCTTTGGAAATCCTCTAGCCTGCCTGAATAGGTTTTTCCGGCCACATGTGATTGTTCAGAGCCTCCCAACTGTGAGAGGCAGGAGATGTTCTAAACTGTCTAAACACAAATTCTTTTGAGTAGTTACAAGATTGATTAGAAATTGTATTGGTGAATGGTTTTTCACTTGTTGGGCCATTGTTTGCTGCTAAGTTTCCATATCCCTTACCTGCTGTGTCCCTGGCAGTGTATTGATTAATATAATTGGTGTAAGTAGTAGCTTTAATGTTTGTAACCTGGGACCCTTGAGTTAATTCTTTTTCTTGTTATAGCCCACCACACCTTTGCTCTGTAGGAATGCAACTTTATCTAATGCTTTTTTGGAGGGTGGCTCCTGACCAACCACCTTTAGAGAAAAATAAGTTTTCTGAAGAAAAGGTCTTAAAATGTTAACAGGCCTCCGGGCCAGAAGATGATGCAAATCACCTAAGCTTTTGCATATGATAAGTTTGCAGGAAGAAAGCCTGGTTTGCTGCAAGACTCTACCCCTTCCCCCATTATCCTCTATGCATAACTTAAGGTATAAAAACTACTTTGAAAAATAAAGTGCGGGCCTTGTTCACCGAAACTTGGTCTCACCATATCGTTCTTTCTCTTACCTTCTGGCTGAATTATTCAGCCTCTTTTCGCCACTGAATTTCCTCACTGAGCTATCCTCATTCTATTACTCTTTATATCCTTAATTAACATTTAATTAAGCAGTGGTTTCCTGATCTTCGCCTACGCCGTCTCTCCTTCGAATACCCTGGATCAGCCGGGGCTGGTCCCCGGCACGCTACCATGGCTCGAGAGCAATGACGCGCTCGCCCTCGCCACTCGCATGGAGACCCGACTTCCCTGGCGCCCCACGAGAGGCTCACTGACCTCGCCGTCGTACCTCGTGAGAAAGCGCACACTGGGGCCGCCGCTCGAGAACAACCCCAAGACTCCCCCGTCATCGCGAGATGAGGGCCTTCGTCTCCTGCATGGCCTAGAGACCAATCTCGCGACCTCTCTCCAAAAGCCTCAGGAGGCTTGACTCCCTTTAGTCCACCCAGTGAGCTCCAAGAGATACCCGTCGCGACTCGAGAGCAGAGCGGGGTTCTTTGCTTCCACTCGAGATGGATGCCTGTCTCCCCGGGTGTGTCTGGAATGCAACCCCGAGATCCCTGTCGCCCCTGGAGAGGAACACTGGCTTCTGGACACAAGCCTAGATGAGGTCTATTGGCCCTGCAGTCACTCGAGAGCAATCCCCAGCTTTCCTTCGCAACTCGAATGGAAGATTGGACTTCCCTGGGCCTACACAAGAAGCATCCTGAATTCCCCGTCGTAATTCGAGAATCCTGCTACACCTCGAGAAAAACCACGTGGTTCCCCCGTCATCGCAAGATGTAGCCCTGTGCCGCTACAGCGTCTCAGGAGAAGTCCCACTTTAGGAATTGGAGTTCGAAACGGTACTTGTCACCCTTGATGCGACCCACAAAGTGCCCCGACATCCCGGTCTCCCTCGAGAGGAACACCGAAGTTTTCTGGCAACACTTCCTCTGAGCCCTTCTACCCTCCTGATCTGGACAGGAGGGTCGACTCCCCTGCTTTGTCTGGAAGGGGTTCCCGGCCTTCCGGTCGCACCTCAGGATGAGGCCGGTCTCACGACGACATTCCAGACGTGGCCTCGTGGGTGGTTCCACATTCCGAAGGACCCCGATTTCCCGGTCCCCTCTTGATAAGAACCCGATGCCCGGACACCTCTTCGAACTCCACCCTGTGAATGAAGTCAACACGAAGGGGCAGTGACTCGCCCGTGCATCGTCGGGAAAAGACCCCCAGGTTCCAAATACCGCTCGACAAGTGGCCTGTCTCCCCGGGAACACCTCGAGAGGCAAGCGGAGTTCCATGCCTCAACCCAAGACGAGGCCTGACTCTCCTGTCCCAAGTCTGCAGGGACCTTGCGGTCGGAGTCTGAAGTCAGAGGAACCCTGAGGTTCCTGCCTCAACTGGAGATGAGGCCCTCTTCCAATGCACCAAACCCAGTGGAGTGCCGAGAGGCCCCTCCCACCTCCAGTTTCCCTGACTTCTCAGAGCCACCATGAGAAGCCCCCTGAGGTCACCTGCACAAGTCGAGGGACCCCAGGGTGTCCTGCCTCAACCCGAGAAAGACCTCGAGAGACCTTCTTCAACACGTCTCGAGGCCAGATTCCCCTACTGCCGTGAGCCGGCATATTGCATATTGAGTGCATATTGCATATTGCATATTGAGTGCAGCACTTTCCACAGCATCATCATTCAGGATCTGGAATAGCTCCACTGGAATTCTATCACTGCTGGGAGCCAGTGAGGAACTCCGCCCATGACAAAGGTCATGAGGAAGGAGGCTCGGCATACGCAAAGGCGGGATCGAGCTTCAGGAGTCCCCCTGGAAATTCTCGAGCATATACCCCCAAAACCAGAGTCTGCCTACTTTCTGCTTGTGCTTGCACCTAAACCTCTGACTTTACGGGGGCTCTCCCCCACTACCTCTCTCTGAAAAAAGAGTTAGCTTACAGTTCCAGTTAATAATTCCTGGGTGTGACAGTGTTTAACCTACAAACTCCTTTGGAAATCCTCTAGCCTGCCTGAATAGGTTTTTCCGGCCACATGTGATTGTTCAGAGCCTCCCAACTGTGAGAGGCAGGAGATGTTCTAAACTGTCTAAACACAAATTCTTTTGAGTAGTTACAAGATTGATTAGAAATTGTATTGGTGAATGGTTTTTCACTTGTTGGGCCATTGTTTGCTGCTAAGTTTCCATATCCCTTACCTGCTGTGTCCCTGGCAGTGTATTGATTAATATAATTGGTGTAAGTAGTAGCTTTAATGTTTGTAACCTGGGACCCTTGAGTTAATTCTTTTTCTTGTTATAGCCCACCACACCTTTGCTCTGTAGGAATGCAACTTTATCTAATGCTTTTTTGGAGGGTGGCTCCTGACCAACCACCTTTAGAGAAAAATAAGTTTTCTGAAGAAAAGGTCTTAAAATGTTAACAGGCCTCCGGGCCAGAAGATGATGCAAATCACCTAAGCTTTTGCATATGATAAGTTTGCAGGAAGAAAGCCTGGTTTGCTGCAAGACTCTACCCCTTCCCCCATTATCCTCTATGCATAACTTAAGGTATAAAAACTACTTTGAAAAATAAAGTGCGGGCCTTGTTCACCGAAACTTGGTCTCACCATGTCGTTCTTTCTCTTACCTTCTGGCTGAATTATTCAGCCTCTTTTCGCCACTGAATTTCCTCACTGAGCTATCCTCATTCTATTACTCTTTATATCCTTAATTAACATTTAATTAAGCAGTGGTTTCCTGATCTTCGCCTACGCCGTCTCTCCTTCGAATACCCTGGATCAGCCGGGGCTGGTCCCCGGCACGCTACCATGGCTCGAGAGCAATGACGCGCTCGCCCTCGCCACTCGCATGGAGACCCGACTTCCCTGGCGCCCCACGAGAGGCTCACTGACCTCGCCGTCGTACCTCGTGAGAAAGCGCACACTGGGGCCGCCGCTCGAGAACAACCCCAAGACTCCCCCGTCATCGCGAGATGAGGGCCTTCGTCTCCTGCATGGCCTAGAGACCAATCTCGCGACCTCTCTCCAAAAGCCTCAGGAGGCTTGACTCCCTTTAGTCCACCCAGTGAGCTCCAAGAGATACCCGTCGCGACTCGAGAGCAGAGCGGGGTTCTTTGCTTCCACTCGAGATGGATGCCTGTCTCCCCGGGTGTGTCTGGAATGCAACCCCGAGATCCCTGTCGCCCCTGGAGCGGAACACTGGCTTCTGGACACAAGCCTAGATGAGGTCTATTGGCCCTGCAGTCACTCGAGAGAAATCCCCAGCTTTCCTTCGCAACTCGAATGGAAGATTGGACTTCCCTGGGCCTACACAAGAAGCATCCTGAATTCCCCGTCGTAACTCGAGAATCCTGCTACACCTCGAGAAAAACCACGTGGTTCCCCCGTCATCGCAAGATGTAGCCCTGTGCCGCTACAGCGTCTCAGGAGAAGTCCCACTTTAGGAATTGGAGTTCGAAACGGTACTTGTCACCCTTGATGCGACCCACAAAGTGCCCCGACATCCCGGTCTCCCTCGAGAGGAACACCGAGGTTTTCTGGCAACACTTCCTCTGAGCCCCTTCTACCCTCCTGATCTGGACAGGAGGGTCGACTCCCCTGCTTTGTCTGGAAGGGGTTCCCGGCCTTCCGGTCGCACCTCAGGATGAGGCCGGTCTCACGACGACATTCCAGACGTGGCCTCGTGGGTGGTTCCACATTCCGAAGGACCCCGATTTCCCGGTCCCCTCTTGATAAGAACCCGATGCCCGGACACCTCTTCGAACTCCACCCTGTGAATGAAGTCAACACGAAGGGGCAGTGACTCGCCCGTGCATCGTCGGGAAAAGACCCCCAGGTTCCAAATACCGCTCGACAAGTGGCCTGTCTCCCCGGGAACACCTCGAGAGGCAAGCGGAGTTCCATGCCTCAACCCAAGACGAGGCCTGACTCTCCTGTCCCAAGTCTGCAGGGACCTTGCGGTCGGAGTCTGAAGTCAGAGGAACCCTGAGGTTCCTGCCTCAACTGGAGATGAGGCCCTCTTCCAATGCACCAAACCCAGTGGAGTGCCGAGAGGCCCCTCCCACCTCCAGTTTCCCTGACTTCTCAGAGCCACCATGAGAAGCCCCCTGAGGTCACCTGCACAAGTCGAGGGACCCCAGGGTGTCCTGCCTCAACCCGAGAAAGACCTCGAGAGACCTTCTTCAACACGTCTCGAGGCCAGATTCCCCTACTATGACTTGAGAGTAAAGACGCGCTCCCCCTCGCCATTCGCATGGAGACCCGACTTCCTTGCCGCCCCACGAGAGGCTCACTGACCTCGCCGTCGTACCTCGCGAGAAACCGCACACTGGGGCCGCCGCTCGAGAACAACCCCGAGCCTCCCCCGTCGTCGCGACTTGAGGGCCTTCGTCTCCTGTATGGCCTAGAGACCAGTCTCTCGACCTCTCTCCAAACGCCTCAGGAGGCTTGACTCCCTTTAGTCCACCCAGTGAGCTCCAAGAGATACCCGTCGCGACTCAAGAGCAGAGCGGGGTTCTTTGCTCCCACTCGAGATGGATGCCTGTCTCCCCGGGTGCGTCTGGAATGCAACCCCGAGATCCCTTTCGCCCCTGGAGAGGAACATTGGCTTCTGGACACAAGCCTAGATGAGTTCTATTGGCCCTGCAGTCACTCGAGAGCAATCCCCAGCTTTCCTTCGCAACTCGAATGGAAGATTGGACTTCCCTGGGCCAACACAAGAGGCATTCTGAATTCCCCGTCGTAACTCGAGAATCCCGCTGCAACTCGAGAAAATCCACGTGGTTCCCCCGTCATCGCAAGATGAAGCCCTTTCCCGCTACAGTGTCTCAGGAGAAGTCCCACGTTAGGTATTGGAGGTCGAAACGGTACTTGGCACCCTTGATGCGACCCACAAAGTGCCCCGACATCCCGGTCTCCCTCAAGAGGAACACCGAGGTTTTCCCGCACCACTTCCTCTGAGCCCCTTCTACCCTCCTGATCTGGACAGGAGGGTCGACTCCCCTGCTTTGTCTGGAAGGGGTTCCCGGCCTTCCGGTCGCACCTCAGGATGAGGCCGGTCTCACGACGACATTCCAGACGTGGCCTCGTGGGTGGTTCCACATTCCGAAGGACCCCGATTTCCCGGTCCCCTCTTGATAAGAACCCGATGCCCGGACACCTCTTCGAACTCCACCCTGTGAATGAAGTCAACACGAAGGGGCAGTGACTCGCCCGTGCATCGTCGGGAAAAGACCCCAGGTTCCAAATACCGCTCGACAAGTGGCCTGTCTCCCCGGGAATACCTCGAGAGGCAAGCGGAGTTCCATGCCTCAACCCAAGACGAGGCCTGACTCTCCTGTCCCAAGTCTGCAGGGACCTTGCGGTCGGAGTCTGAAGTCAGAGGAACCCTGAGGTTCCTGCCTCAACTGGAGATGAGGCCCTCTTCCAATGCACCAAACCCAGTGGAGTGCCGAGAGGCCCCTCCCACCTCCAGTTTCCCTGACTTCTCAGAGCCACCATGAGAAGCCCCCTGAGGTCACCTGCACAAGTCGAGGGACCCCAGGGTGTCCTGCCTCAACCCGAGAAAGACCTCGAGAGACCTTCTTCAACACGTCTCGAGGCCAGATTCCCCTACTATGACTTGAGAGTAAAGACGCGCTCCCCCTCGCCATTCGCATGGAGACCCGACTTCCCTGCCGCCCCACGAGAGGCTCACTGACCTCGCCGTCGTACCTCGCGAGAAACCGCACACTGGGGCCGCCGCTCGAGAACAACCCCGAGCCTCCCCCGTCATCGCGACTTGAGGGCCTTCGTCTCCTGCATGGCCTAGAGACCAGTCTCTCGACCTCTCTCCAAACGCCTCAGGAGGCTTGACTCCCTTTAGTCCACCCAATGAGCTCCAAGAGATACCCGTCGCGACTCAAGAACAGAGCGGGGTTCTTTGCTCCCACTCGAGATGGATGCCTGTCTCCCCGGGTGCGTCTGGAATGCAACCCCGAGATCCCTTTCGCCCCTGGAGAGGAACATTGGCTTCTGGACACAAGCCTAGATGAGTTCTATTGGCCCTGCAGTCACTCGAGAGCAATCCCCAGCTTTCCTTCGCAACTCGAATGGAAGATTGGACTTCCCTGGGCCAACACAAGAGGCATCCTGAATTCCCCGTCGTAACTCGAGAATCCCGCTGCAACTCGAGAAAATCCACGTGGTTCCCCCGTCATCGCAAGATGAAGCCCTTTCCCGCTACAGTGTCTCAGGAGAAGTCCCACTTTAGGAATTGGAGGTCGAAACGGTACTTGGCACCCTTGATGCGACCCACAAAGTGCCCCGACATCCCGGTCTCCCTCAAGAGGAACACCGAGGTTTTCCCGCACCACTTCCTCTGAGCCCCTTCTACCCTCCTGATCTGGACAGGAGGGTCGACTCCCCTGCTTTGTCTGGAAGGGGTTCCCGGCCTTCCGGTCGCACCTCAGGATGAGGCCGGTCTCACGACGACATTCCAGACGTGGCCTCGTGGGTGGTTCCACATTCCGAAGGACCCCGATTTCCCGGTCCCCTCTTGATAAGAACCCGATGCCCGGACACCTCTTCGAACTCCACCCTGTGAATGAAGTCAACACGAAGGGGCAGTGACTCGCCCGTGCATCGTCGGGAAAAGACCCCCAGGTTCCAAATACCGCTCGACAAGTGGCCTGTCTCCCCGGGAACACCTCGAGAGGCAAGCGGAGTTCCATGCCTCAACCCAAGACGAGGCCTGACTCTCCTGTCCCAAGTCTGCAGGGACCTTGCGGTCGGAGTCTGAAGTCAGAGGAACCCTGAGGTTCCTGCCTCAACTGGAGATGAGGCCCTCTTCCAATGCACCAAACCCAGTGGAGTGCCGAGAGGCCCCTCCCACCTCCAGTTTCCCTGACTTCTCAGAGCCACCATGAGAAGCCCCCTGAGGTCACCTGCACAAGTCGAGGGACCCCAGGGTGTCCTGCCTCAACCCGAGAAAGACCTCGAGAGACCTTCTTCAACACGTCTCGAGGCCAGATTCCCCTACTGCCGTGAGCCGGCATATTGCATATTGAGTGCATATTGCATATTGCATATTGAGTGCAGCACTTTCCACAGCATCATCATTCAGGATCTGGAATAGCTCCACTGGAATTCTATCACTGCTGGGAGCCAGTGAGGAACTCCGCCCATGACAAAGGTCATGAGGAAGGAGGCTCGGCATACGCAAAGGCGGGATCGAGCTTCAGGAGTCCCCCTGGAAATTCTCGAGCATATACCCCCAAAACCAGAGTCTGCCTACTTTCTGCTTGTGCTTGCACCTAAACCTCTGACTTTACGGGGGCTCTCCCCCACTACCTCTCTCTGAAAAAAGAGTTAGCTTACAGTTCCAGTTAATAATTCCTGGGTGTGACAGTGTTTAACCTACAAACTCCTTTGGAAATCCTCTAGCCTGCCTGAATAGGTTTTTCCGGCCACATGTGATTGTTCAGAGCCTCCCAACTGTGAGAGGCAGGAGATGTTCTAAACTGTCTAAACACAAATTCTTTTGAGTAGTTACAAGATTGATTAGAAATTGTATTGGTGAATGGTTTTTCACTTGTTGGGCCATTGTTTGCTGCTAAGTTTCCATATCCCTTACCTGCTGTGTCCCTGGCAGTGTATTGATTAATATAATTGGTGTAAGTAGTAGCTTTAATGTTTGTAACCTGGGACCCTTGAGTTAATTCTTTTTCTTGTTATAGCCCACCACACCTTTGCTCTGTAGGAATGCAACTTTATCTAATGCTTTTTGGAGGGTGGCTCCTGACCAACCACCTTTAGAGAAAAATAAGGTTTCTGAAGAAAAGGTCTTAAAATGTTAACAGGCCTCCGGGCCAGAAGATGATGCAAATCACCTAAGCTTTTGCATATGATAAGTTTGCAGGAAGAAAGCCTGGTTTGCTGCAAGACTCTACCCCTTCCCCCATTATCCTCTATGCATAACTTAAGGTATAAAAACTACTTTGAAAAATAAAGTGCGGGCCTTGTTCACCGAAACTTGGTCTCACCATGTCGTTCTTTCTCTTACCTTCTGGCTGAATTATTCAGCCTCTTTTCGCCACTGAATTTCCTCACTGAGCTATCCTCATTCTATTACTCTTTATATCCTTAATTAACATTTAATTAAGCAGTGGTTTCCTGATCTTCGCCTACGCCGTCTCTCCTTCGAATACCCTGGATCAGCCGGGGCTGGTCCCCGGCACGCTACCATGGCTCGAGAGCAATGACGCGCTCGCCCTCGCCACTCGCATGGAGACCCGACTTCCCTGGCGCCCCACGAGAGGCTCACTGACCTCGCCGTCGTACCTCGTGAGAAAGCGCACACTGGGGCCGCCGCTCGAGAACAACCCCAAGACTCCCCCGTCATCGCGAGATGAGGGCCTTCGTCTCCTGCATGGCCTAGAGACCAATCTCGCGACCTCTCTCCAAAAGCCTCAGGAGGCTTGACTCCCTTTAGTCCACCCAGTGAGCTCCAAGAGATACCCGTCGCGACTCGAGAGCAGAGCGGGGTTCTTTGCTTCCACTCGAGATGGATGCCTGTCTCCCCGGGTGTGTCTGGAATGCAACCCCGAGATCCCTGTCGCCCCTGGAGAGGAACACTGGCTTCTGGACACAAGCCTAGATGAGGTCTATTGGCCCTGCAGTCACTCGAGAGAAATCCCCAGCTTTCCTTCGCAACTCGAATGGAAGATTGGACTTCCCTGGGCCTACACAAGAAGCATCCTGAATTCCCCGTCGTAATTCGAGAATCCTGCTACACCTCGAGAAAAACCACGTGGTTCCCCCGTCATCGCAAGATGTAGCCCTGTGCCGCTACAGCGTCTCAGGAGAAGTCCCACTTTAGGAATTGGAGTTCGAAACGGTACTTGTCACCCTTGATGCGACCCACAAAGTGCCCCGACATCCCGGTCTCCCTCGAGAGGAACACCGAAGTTTTCTGGCAACACTTCCTCTGAGCCCCTTCTACCCTCCTGATCTGGACAGGAGGGTCGACTCCCCTGCTTTGTCTGGAAGGGGTTCCCGGCCTTCCGGTCGCACCTCAGGATGAGGCCGGTCTCACGACGACATTCCAGACGTGGCCTCGTGGGTGGTTCCACATTCCGAAGGACCCCGATTTCCCGGTCCCCTCTTGATAAGAACCCGATGCCCGGACACCTCTTCGAACTCCACCCTGTGAATGAAGTCAACACGAAGGGGCAGTGACTCGCCCGTGCATCGTCGGGAAAAGACCCCCAGGTTCCAAATACCGCTCGACAAGTGGCCTGTCTCCCCGGGAACACCTCGAGAGGCAAGCGGAGTTCCATGCCTCAACCCAAGACGAGGCCTGACTCTCCTGTCCCAAGTCTGCAGGGACCTTGCGGTCGGAGTCTGAAGTCAGAGGAACCCTGAGGTTCCTGCCTCAACTGGAGATGAGGCCCTCTTCCAATGCACCAAACCCAGTGGAGTGCCGAGAGGCCCCTCCCACCTCCAGTTTCCCTGACTTCTCAGAGCCACCATGAGAAGCCCCCTGAGGTCACCTGCACAAGTCGAGGGACCCCAGGGTGTCCTGCCTCAACCCGAGAAAGACCTCGAGAGACCTTCTTCAACACGTCTCGAGGCCAGATTCCCCTACTGCCGTGAGCCGGCATATTGCATATTGAGTGCATATTGCATATTGCATATTGAGTGCAGCACTTTCCACAGCATCATCATTCAGGATCTGGAATAGCTCCACTGGAATTCTATCACTGCTGGGAGCCAGTGAGGAACTCCGCCCATGACAAAGGTCATGAGGAAGGAGGCTCGGCATACGCAAAGGCGGGATCGAGCTTCAGGAGTCCCCCTGGAAATTCTCGAGCATATACCCCCAAAACCAGAGTCTGCCTACTTTCTGCTTGTGCTTGCACCTAAACCTCTGACTTTACGGGGGCTCTCCCCCACTACCTCTCTCTGAAAAAAGAGTTAGCTTACAGTTCCAGTTAATAATTCCTGGGTGTGACAGTGTTTAACCTACAAACTCCTTTGGAAATCCTCTAGCCTGCCTGAATAGGTTTTTCCGGCCACATGTGATTGTTCAGAGCCTCCCAACTGTGAGAGGCAGGAGATGTTCTAAACTGTCTAAACACAAATTCTTTTGAGTAGTTACAAGATTGATTAGAAATTGTATTGGTGAATGGTTTTTCACTTGTTGGGCCATTGTTTGCTGCTAAGTTTCCATATCCCTTACCTGCTGTGTCCCTGGCAGTGTATTGATTAATATAATTGGTGTAAGTAGTAGCTTTAATGTTTGTAACCTGGGACCCTTGAGTTAATTCTTTTTCTTGTTATAGCCCACCACACCTTTGCTCTGTAGGAATGCAACTTTATCTAATGCTTTTTTGGAGGGTGGCTCCTGACCAACCACCTTTAGAGAAAAATAAGTTTTCTGAAGAAAAGGTCTTAAAATGTTAACAGGCCTCCGGGCCAGAAGATGATGCAAATCACCTAAGCTTTTGCATATGATAAGTTTGCAGGAAGAAAGCCTGGTTTGCTGCAAGACTCTACCCCTTCCCCCATTATCCTCTATGCATAACTTAAGGTATAAAAACTACTTTGAAAAATAAAGTGCGGGCCTTGTTCACCGAAACTTGGTCTCACCATGTCGTTCTTTCTCTTACCTTCTGGCTGAATTATTCAGCCTCTTTTCGCCACTGAATTTCCTCACTGAGCTATCCTCATTCTATTACTCTTTATATCCTTAATTAACATTTAATTAAGCAGTGGTTTCCTGATCTTCGCCTACGCCGTCTCTCCTTCGAATACCCTGGATCAGCCGGGGCTGGTCCCCGGCACGCTACCATGGCTCGAGAGCAATGACGCGCTCGCCCTCGCCACTCGCATGGAGACCCGACTTCCCTGGCGCCCCACGAGAGGCTCACTGACCTCGCCGTCGTACCTCGTGAGAAAGCGCACACTGGGGCCGCCGCTCGAGAACAACCCCAAGACTCCCCCGTCATCGCGAGATGAGGGCCTTCGTCTCCTGCATGGCCTAGAGACCAATCTCGCGACCTCTCTCCAAAAGCCTCAGGAGGCTTGACTCCCTTTAGTCCACCCAGTGAGCTCCAAGAGATACCCGTCGCGACTCGAGAGCAGAGCGGGGTTCTTTGCTTCCACTCGAGATGGATGCCTGTCTCCCCGGGTGTGTCTGGAATGCAACCCCGAGATCCCTGTCGCCCCTGGAGAGGAACACTGGCTTCTGGACACAAGCCTAGATGAGGTCTATTGGCCCTGCAGTCACTCGAGAGAAATCCCCAGCTTTCCTTCGCAACTCGAATGGAAGATTGGACTTCCCTGGGCCTACACAAGAAGCATCCTGAATTCCCCGTCGTAATTCGAGAATCCTGCTACACCTCGAGAAAAACCACGTGGTTCCCCCGTCATCGCAAGATGTAGCCCTGTGCCGCTACAGCGTCTCAGGAGAAGTCCCACGTTAGGAATTGGAGTTCGAAACGGTACTTGTCACCCTTGATGCGACCCACAAAGTGCCCCGACATCCCGGTCTCCCTCGAGAGGAACACCGAAGTTTTCTGGCAACACTTCCTCTGAGCCTCTTCTACCCTCCTGATCTGGACAGGAGGGTCGACTCCCCTGCTTTGTCTGGAAGGGGTTCCCGGCCTTCCGGTCGCACCTCAGGATGAGGCCGGTCTCACGACGACATTCCAGACGTGGCCTCGTGGGTGGTTCCACATTCCGAAGGACCCCGATTTCCCGGTCCCCTCTTGATAAGAACCCGATGCCCGGACACCTCTTCGAACTCCACCCTGTGAATGAAGTCAACACGAAGGGGCAGTGACTCGCCCGTGCATCGTCGGGAAAAGACCCCCAGGTTCCAAATACCGCTCGACAAGTGGCCTGTCTCCCCGGGAACACCTCGAGAGGCAAGCGGAGTTCCATGCCTCAACCCAAGACGAGGCCTGACTCTCCTGTCCCAAGTCTGCAGGGACCTTGCGGTCGGAGTCTGAAGTCAGAGGAACCCTGAGGTTCCTGCCTCAACTGGAGATGAGGCCCTCTTCCAATGCACCAAACCCAGTGGAGTGCCGAGAGGCCCCTCCCACCTCCAGTTTCCCTGACTTCTCAGAGCCACCATGAGAAGCCCCCTGAGGTCACCTGCACAAGTCGAGGGACCCCAGGGTGTCCTGCCTCAACCCGAGAAAGACCTCGAGAGACCTTCTTCAACACGTCTCGAGGCCAGATTCCCCTACTGCCGTGAGCCGGCATATTGCATATTGAGTGCATATTGCATATTGCATATTGAGTGCAGCACTTTCCACAGCATCATCATTCAGGATCTGGAATAGCTCCACTGGAATTCTATCACTGCTGGGAGCCAGTGAGGAACTCCGCCCATGACAAAGGTCATGAGGAAGGAGGCTCGGCATACGCAAAGGCGGGATCGAGCTTCAGGAGTCCCCCTGGAAATTCTCGAGCATATACCCCCAAAACCAGAGTCTGCCTACTTTCTGCTTGTGCTTGCACCTAAACCTCTGACTTTACGGGGGCTCTCCCCCACTACCTCTCTCTGAAAAAGAGTTAGCTTACAGTTCCAGTTAATAATTCCTGGGTGTGACAGTGTTTAACCTACAAACTCCTTTGGAAATCCTCTAGCCTGCCTGAATAGGTTTTTCCGGCCACATGTGATTGTTCAGAGCCTCCCAACTGTGAGAGGCAGGAGATGTTCTAAACTGTCTAAACACAAATTCTTTTGAGTAGTTACAAGATTGATTAGAAATTGTATTGGTGAATGGTTTTTCACTTGTTGGGCCATTGTTTGCTGCTAAGTTTCCATATCCCTTACCTGCTGTGTCCCTGGCAGTGTATTGATTAATATAATTGGTGTAAGTAGTAGCTTTAATGTTTGTAACCTGGGACCCTTGAGTTAATTCTTTTTCTTGTTATAGCCCACCACACCTTTGCTCTGTAGGAATGCAACTTTATCTAATGCTTTTTTGGAGGGTGGCTCCTGACCAACCACCTTTAGAGAAAAATAAGGTTTCTGAAGAAAAGGTCTTAAAATGTTAACAGGCCTCCGGGCCAGAAGATGATGCAAATCACCTAAGCTTTTGCATATGATAAGTTTGCAGGAAGAAAGCCTGGTTTGCTGCAAGACTCTACCCCTTCCCCCATTATCCTCTATGCATAACTTAAGGTATAAAAACTACTTTGAAAAATAAAGTGCGGGCCTTGTTCACCGAAACTTGGTCTCACCATGTCGTTCTTTCTCTTACCTTCTGGCTGAATTATTCAGCCTCTTTTCGCCACTGAATTTCCTCACTGAGCTATCCTCATTCTATTACTCTTTATATCCTTAATTAACATTTAATTAAGCAGTGGTTTCCTGATCTTCGCCTACGCCGTCTCTCCTTCGAATACCCTGGATCAGCCGGGGCTGGTCCCCGGCACGCTACCATGGCTCGAGAGCAATGACGCGCTCGCCCTCGCCACTCGCATGGAGACCCGACTTCCCTGGCGCCCCACGAGAGGCTCACTGACCTCGCCGTCGTACCTCGTGAGAAAGCGCACACTGGGGCCGCCGCTCGAGAACAACCCCAAGACTCCCCCGTCATCGCGAGATGAGGGCCTTCGTCTCCTGCATGGCCTAGAGACCAATCTCGCGACCTCTCTCCAAAAGCCTCAGGAGGCTTGACTCCCTTTAGTCCACCCAGTGAGCTCCAAGAGATACCCGTCGCGACTCGAGAGCAGAGCGGGGTTCTTTGCTTCCACTCGAGATGGATGCCTGTCTCCCCGGGTGTGTCTGGAATGCAACCCCGAGATCCCTGTCGCCCCTGGAGAGGAACACTGGCTTCTGGACACAAGCCTAGATGAGGTCTATTGGCCCTGCAGTCACTCGAGAGCAATCCCCAGCTTTCCTTCGCAACTCGAATGGAAGATTGGACTTCCCTGGGCCTACACAAGAAGCATCCTGAATTCCCCGTCGTAATTCGAGAATCCTGCTACACCTCGAGAAAAACCACGTGGTTCCCCCGTCATCGCAAGATGTAGCCCTGTGCCGCTACAGCGTCTCAGGAGAAGTCCCACTTTAGGAATTGGAGTTCGAAACGGTACTTGTCACCCTTGATGCGACCCACAAAGTGCCCTGACATCCCGGTCTCCCTCGAGAGGAACACCGAGGTTTTCTGGCAACACTTCCTCTGAGCCTCTTCTACCCTCCTGATCTGGACAGGAGGGTCGACTCCCCTGCTTTGTCTGGAAGGGGTTCCCGGCCTTCCGGTCGCACCTCAGGATGAGGCCGGTCTCACGACGACATTCCAGACGTAGCCTCGTGGGTGCTTCCACATTGTGAAGGACCCCGATTTCCCGGTCCCCTCTTGATAAAAACCCGATGCCCGGACACCTCTCCGAACTTCACCCTGTGAATGAAGTCAACACGAAGGGGCAGTCACTCGCCCATGTATCGTCCGGAAAAACCCCCAGGTTACAAATACAGCTCGACAAGTGGCCTCTCTCCCCGGGGACACCTCGAGAGATAAGCGGAGTTCCATGCCATAACCCAAGACGAGGCCTGACTCTCCTGTTCCCAGTCTGCAGGGACCCTGCGATCAGAGTCTGAAATCAGAGGAACCCTGAGGTTCCTGCCTCACCTGGAGATGAGGCCCTCTTCCAATGCACCAAACCCAGTGGAGTGCCGAGAGGCCCCTCCCACCTCCAGTTTCCCTGACTTCTCAGAGCCACCATGAGAAGCCCCCTGAGGTCACCTGCAGAAGTCCAGGGAAGCCAGGGTTTCCTGCCTCAATCCGAGAACGACCTCGAAAAAACAGGAACAAAACGAAAATTTAAATGTGATATAAGCTTTTAGATGAACTATTAACACTAATTACACTCGAAAATATCTGCCTATGAGAGTCTTGATTGAAGGCAGAGGAGAAGGGGACGACAGAGGATAAGATGGTTGGATGGCATCAGTGATTCGATGGACATGAGTTTGAGCAAGCCCCTGGAGTTGGTGATGGACACGGAAGCGCGGCGTCCTGCAGGCCTCGGGGCCCCAAAGTGTCAGACACGACTGAGCCACTGAACGGAACTGAACTTACAATCGTTTCTCCAGGTGTTTTGGTTACCCGAGTTTCTATCCTGTGCTAAACTAAGTGACGACAGTGTACTGAAGAGCTGGGTCATTTCCAAATAAATTCAAGTTCTGAAACATTCACGCCTTGAAAGGACCTCCCTTTTACACAGAAACAAAAGAGATTTTTGACTATTCAATAATAGTGTCTGGTACCATCCTGACATGTGAAACGTAAGAAAGCAATTTTTTTTGTTTTGTTTGGTTCTGATCTTGGGTGTGTGTGTGTGTGTTTGTGTGTGTGTGTGTGTGCGTGTGTGCGGGCGTGCGTGCGGGGGAGGGGAGGGGCGCTACTATCACTGATAGGTATGTTCACCAATCTGTCGAATGCCAATATAAAAGTCAGTTCTTGGTTGCTGAAGGGAAATGTATGACTTGGTATTAAAAGAAGGTATGTGGCATGAAATCGCATTTTCTGAAGGAAAACGACGTCGTTCTTTCTTCCAGGTGGCAGTTTCAGGATGGGAGAAGCAAAGGAATGGGTACAGAATGGGATAAGGAGGTTGTAGGGAAAGTGGACCCCCAGAAAAGAGTGTTGTGCCTAGCACAAGGTTTCTTGAGAGGTTGAACTGCCTTTGCTAATGGATTTTAAGTTTCTTTACCTCTTCCGTGATCTCTTCTAGGTTGACCTAGAACAGAAATCTTTTGTTAGCTTTGGCTAAGTGGAGAAGTTTTGGTTCACGGTGACTTGTGTGATCCTACCTGACTGTTCTAAACCCTTTTGTTATCTATGCACTGCTGCTGCTGCTGCTGCTGCTGCTGCGAAGTCGTTTCAGTCGTGTCCGAGTCTGTGTGACCCCATGGACGGCAGCCCACCAGGCCCCGCAGTCCCTGGGGTTCTCCAGGCAAGAACACTGGAGTGGGTTGCCATGTCCTCCTCCAATGCATGAAAGTGAAATGTGAAAGTGAAGTCGCTCAGTCGTGCCCGACTCTGAGCGGCCCCATGGACTGCAGCCTACCAGGCTCTTCCGTCCATGAGATTTTCCAGGCAAGAGTACTGGAGTGGGGTGCCATTGCCTTCTCCCATATCTATTCACAAGCCTGCCTAAATCATTGACTTCTAGCCACCTTTGGGATGCCAATGACCACCCACCCTTACCAGGCCACAGAGGAGAGAAAACACTTACCACAGGAGGTCCGGGTAAGGAACAAGGAACTAACAAGCTCCCACCAACCAGGATTCTGCAGAGGTCAACAAGAGGTCAGCAAGAGATGGGAGACTGCAGTCCAGAGGTCCTAGCAACTTCCAGCGAGCAGCAAAGACCCAGCATAGTCAAAACGAATTCAATGTTACCCAAAACAAATAAATAAACGGACAGAAGTTCTTGGAACACATGACTGAGGTTAGGGGTGAGGCAGTACATGTATGTGCCAGGATACTCTTAAAGTACGAGAAAGCAAAGAAAGGAAAGACAACTCTCAGGCTGTCCAAAGTGATAAAAATGAATGATTACACAGTTTTACTTGTATACACTAGCAGATAATAATCTGAAAAGGAATTAAAAAAAATTCCCTTTCAATACTGTCAACATGAATCAAATGCTTTGCCAGGGATGTCACGAGGATGTAAGACTGGCACACTGGAAATTCTACACCGTGGCTGAAAAAGATCCTGAATACATGGACAGATATTCCATAGCGATGGAAAGACTTAAGATGGCAATACCATGGAATGCATCTTCAATCTGAAATGAAGATTCGGTATGACTTGATCGCTCAGAGCTTTTGTGTCATCAAGTGTCATGAAAGGATAAAAGAGATCGAGAAAGCTGCTGACATAGACTTGGGGCGGGGTGGGGGGGGGCAGTAAGAGTACCCCCTGCGGGTCTTTAGCCGGATGCGATGCAGCCACTAGCAGTCTGCTAAGGAAACAAAGGCAGTGTCTCAGAGCATGACACCAGACCCCCTCACCCACGACATGCATTGAGATAACATGGGCAGCAGGTGAGTCATCCCGGGCTAAAAAATGATTGACATGAATCTTGAAGAAAGGCAGATTTCCAGGCAAATATGTCATTTCCTTAACATAGATGAGGAGAACAAGGTAAGAGGAAAACTTACTGTTTGGTTCAGGTCGCTTCGGAGCCTTTTGGGGGAACCGACCTGAAGCCAGAGTCTAGCCGAAATACACAGGCTTTGAACATCGCTGAAGACCAACATTTCCTAAGGAAAAAACTCAATGTTTAGCTCAAGGTTTGCCTGGGAAATTCTTACACATCAGGAGATGGCTCCGAGGTGGATTTCTACATAGAACATCCATGCAAAGGACAAGCCTGCACAGCTCTGTGCACATCTGCCCCCTCCCCCCCTCACAGCCAGCAGCATTTCCAAGTGACCTCCTAAGGCCTTCGCCAAACTACAGGGGCACCTCTGGGTTTCCTGTTTCCCTCATTTTTCGGAATCTTTTCTAAAAGGAAAAAAGAAAAACAAAAAACAAATTAAAAAAAAAAACAAACCCGCACATTTCTTCGTAGAATGCCACAGTGGAAGGAAAACAGGCCTTCAATATTAAGACCTAAATTTGCAAAACACTTGGAGCTTGGTGTTTTGTTTTGTTTTGTTTGAATCAAACCACCACATCATTGAAAATTTTTACACGTTCTAATTATTCGGTTCCAAAACACCAAACTTGTACTGCACACGGTCCCCATGGAAAGGCCCCCTCAGCAGGACAGCCACAGATGCTGCCATGAAAGGGCAGCAGGGTGCCCTCCACCCTTGTTTTCTGCCTGGGCGGCCACCGGGTTTTGAAACCCATGCACCCTACTAAGTTTCTAGGGTGCAATTCGTGGACCCTTCCCTTTCCCATCCCAGCAGGTGGTCAAGGGCCCGCTGGCCTCCAAAGTGCCAGAAGCAGGGCTGGGCCAGCCGGCCAGAGTTCAGGGTTCTGGCCCTTGGACTTGCAGCGGACACTAGGCTGCTTGGGAAAACCGCGCGGCTCTGACCTTTCAGCAAAGGGGTGGAGCGGTCAAGGCCTTGAGCCCAAAGGCGAGGCCTTTCTGCGACCGCCAGGTTGTGCCAACAGAGGGCGGACTACGTGGTTCCCTGCTCCACGCAGTCCCAGTTCCCTGACCTGTGGTCCGCACCCCTCCGCCGCGCCCACTGGATGCCGACCCTTGGGGACCCAGGAGCGCACGCAATGGGCGTTCCCAGCCGCCATGGCGACCCCCGAGAGTACAACGGGGAAGCCCTCCCCCACCCCCGCCAGGAGCCGACCCACGCCCCGCACCGCCCCGCCCCTGCCATGCTCCCGGTGCCTTCCCAGCCGCAGTGGGGATCCCCGGAGCACAACTGGGACCGCCCCCATCCCCGCCACGACCCGATTCCCGACCCGCGCCGCCCGGCTTCGCCCCGCCCCGGGCGCGCTCCCGGTGCGCTGCCCACCTTCACCACGGGCTCCCGGTGAGCCCCGCCCCCACGCCCGGTTCCAGGAGAGCCTCTGGGACCTCGCTCCCGCCGCCCGGTGAAACGGGAGGACAATCCATCCAGCCCACAGAGGCAATCCAAGCTGCCTAGAATTCAGGGATCCAACGAGGACTACGGAAAGGAAAGATGACCTGACCTAGGAGGGCCATGATATTCTACAGAACCGGACAAAGTTGGTTTCCAAGGAAACTTGATTCCTTGGAACCCGGAAAGCTGGTTCTTTTCATATGCAATTCCAAACCATGAGCTCCTTCCCAAAGCCTGCCTGGCCGCCAGCCCCACCCCACCCTCCCCAGAAAAAAACGGCTCAAAGAAATCTTTTCCATCTCAGGCGGAAAACTGGAAGATGTCTTGTCTTGTCTGTCTGGATTGATGTATGTGTCAGTGTGAGCCTTGTGATTTTTGATAATAGTGCTCAAGTTCTGAGTTCTTATTTCAATGGTCTCAAGACAAGGCAGCCCTTGCAAACCCAACTGCTTCCAATACAAGAAAACTTTGACCTCAGGGAATGTCAGAGTCCCGTGAACTGGGAACTAGTCAATATTAAATATCTAGTAGTTTTGTTTTTGCTCCTCTACTGTAGACATGTCTAAGAGTCATCAACATGAAGCACAAAATGTTCATAGTGCCTCGGTTTGTTCTAAGGTAAAAATTGCTATATCGTTCTATCTGTCACAAGCTTGTCAACAAGAAAGTACCTCGAAAGAACAGGAACAAAACGAAAAATTAAATGTGATATGAGCTTTTACATAAACTATGAACACTAATTACACTCGAAAATATCTGCCTATGAGAGTCTTGATTGAAGGCAGAGGAGAAGGGGACGACAGAGGCTAAGATGGTTGGATGGCATCACTGATTCGATGGACATGAGTTTGAGCAAGCCCCTGGAGTTGGCGATGGACACGGAAGCCCAGCGTCCTGCAGGCCACGGGGTCCCAAAGAGTCAGACACGACTGAGCCACTGAACTGAACTGAACATACAATCGTTTCTCCAGGTGTTTTGGTTACCCGAGTTTCTATCCTGTGCTAAACTAAGTGACGACCGTGTACTGAAGAGCTGGGTCATTTCCAAATAAATTAAAGTTCTGAAACATTCACGCCTTGAAAGGACCTCCCTTTTACACAGAAACAAAAGAGATTTTTGACTATCCAATAATAGTGTCTGGAACCATCCTGACATGTGAAACGTAAGAAAGCAATTTTTTTTGTTTGGTTTGGTTCTGATCTTGGGTGTGTTTGTGTGTGTGTGTGTGTGCGTGCGTGCGTGCGTGCGGGGGAGGGGAGGGGCGCTACTATCACTGATAGGTATGTTCACCAATCTGTCGAATGCCAATATAAAAGTCAGTTCTTGGTTGCTGAAGGGAAATGTATGACTTGGTATTAAAAGAAGGTATGTGGCATGAAATCGCATTTTCTGAAGGAAAACGACGTCGTTCTTTCTTCCAGGTGGCAGTTTCAGGATGGGAGAAGCAAAGGAATGGGTACAGAATGGGATAAGGAGGTTGGAGGGAAAGTGGACCCCCAGAAAAGAGTGTTGTGCCTAGCACAAGGTTTCTTGAGAGGTTGAACTGCCTTTGCTAATGGATTTTAAGTTTCTTTACCTCTTCCGTGATCTCTTCTAGGTTGACCTAGAACAGAAATCTTTTGTGAGCTTTGGCTAAGTGGAGAAGTATTATTGTTTCACGGTGACTTGTGTGATCCTACCTGACTGTTCTCAACCCTTTTGATATCTATGCACTGCTGCTGCTGCTGCTGCGAAGTCGTTTCAGTCGTGTCCGAGTCTGTGTGACCCCATGGACGGCAGCCCACCAGGCCCCGCAGTCCCTGGGGTTCTCTAGGCAAGAACACTGGAGTGGGTCGCCATGTCCTCCTCCAATGCATGAAAGTGAAATGTGAAAGTGAAGTCGCTCAGTCGTGCCCGACTCTGAGCGGCCCCATGGACTGCAGCCTACCAGGCTCTTCCGTCCATGAGATTTTCCAGGCAAGAGTACTGGAGTGGGGTGCCATTGCCTTCTCCCATATCTATTCACAAGCCTGCCTAAATCATTGACTTCTAGCCACCTTTGGGATGCCAATGACCACCCAGCCTTACCAGGCCGCAGAGGAGAGAAAACACTTACCACAGGAGGTCCGGGTAAGGAACAAGGAACTAACAAGCTCCCACCAACCAGGATTCTGCAGAGGTCAACAAGAGGTCAGCAAGAGATGGGAGACTGCAGTCCAGAGGTCCTAGCAACTTCCAGCGAGCAGCAAAGACCCAGCATAGTCCAAACGAATTCAATGTTACCCAAAACAAATAAATAAACGGACAGAAGTTCTTGGAACACATGACTGAGGTTAGGGGTGAGGCAGTACATGTATGTGCCAGGACACTCTTAAAGTATACTCTTAACATAGATGAGGAGAACAAGGTAGGAGGAAAACTTACTGTTTGGTTCAGGTCGCTTCGGAGCCTTTTGGGGGAACCGACCTGAAGCCAGAGTCTAGCCGAAATACACAGGCTTTGAACATCGCTGAAGACCAACATTTCCTAAGGAAAAAACGCATTGCTTAGCTCAAGGTTTGTCTGGGAAATTCTTACACATCAGGAGATGGCTCCGAGGTGGATTTCTACAAAGAACATCCATGCAAAGGCAAGCCTGCACAGCTCTGTGCACATCTGCCCCCTCCCCCCCTCACAGCCAGCAGCATTTCCAAGTGACCTCCTAAGGCCTTCGCCAAACTACAGGGGCACCTCTGGGTTTCCTGTTTCCCTCATTTTTCGGAATCTTTTCTAAAAAAAAAGAAAAACCAAAAACAAATTAAAAAAAAAAAAAAACCCGCACATTTCTTCGTACAATGCCACAGTGGAAGGAACACAGGCCTTCAATATTAAGACCTAAATTTGCAAAACACTTGGAGCTTGGTTTTTTGTTTTGTTTTGTTTTGTTTGGTTTGAATCAAACCACCACATCATTGAAAATTTTTACACGTTCTAATTATTCGGTTCCAAAACACCAAACTTGTCCTGCACACGGTCCCCATGGAAAGGCCCCCTCAGCAGGACAGCCACAGATGCTGCCATGAAAGGGCAGCAGGGTGCCCTCCTCCCTTGTTTTCTGCCTGGGCGGCCACCGGGTTTTGAAACCCATGCACCCTACTAAGTTTCTAGGGTGCAATTCGTGGACCCTTCCCTTTCCCATCCCAGCAGGTGGTCAAGGGCCCGCTGGCCTCCAAAGTGCCAGAAGCAGGGCTGGGCCAGCCGGCCAGAGTTCAGGGTTCTGGCCCTTGGACTTGCAGCGGACACTAGGCTGCTTGGGAAAACCGCGCGGCTCTGACCTTTCAGCAAAGGGGTGGAGCGGTCAAGGCCTTGAGCCCAAAGGCGAGGCCTTTCTGCGACCGCCCGGTTGTGCCAACAGAGGGCGGACTACGTGGTTCCCTGCTCCACGCAGTCCCAGTTCCCTGACCTGTGGTCCGCACCCCTCCGCCGCGCCCACTGGATGCCGACCCTTGGGGACCCAGGAGCGCACGCAATGGGCGTTCCCAGCCGCCACGGCGACCCCCGAGAGGACAACGGGGAAGCCCTCCCCCACCCCCGCCAGGAGCCGACCCCCGCCCCGCGCCGCCCCACCCCTGCCATGCTCCCGGTGCCTTCCCAGCCGCAGTGGGGATCCCCGGAGCACAACTGGGACCGCCCCCCATCCCCGCCACGACCCGATTCCCGACCCGCGCCGCCCGGCTTCGCCCCGCCCCGGGCGCGCTCCCGGTGCGCGGCCCACCTTCACCACGGGCTCCCGGTGAGCCCCGCCCCCACGCCCGGTTCCAGGAGAGCCTCTGGGACCTCGCTCCTGCCGCCCGGTGAAACGGGAGGACAATCCATCCAGCCCACAGAGGCAATCCAAGCTGTGTAGAATTCAGGGTTCCAACGAGGGCTACGGAAAGGAAAGATGACCTGACCTAGGAGGGCCATGATATTCTATAGAACCGGACAAAGTTGGTTTCCAAGGAAACTTGATTCCTTGGAACTCGGAAAGCAGGTTCTTCTCATATGCAATTCCAAACCAAGAGCTCCTTCCCAAAGCCTGCCTGGCCGCCAGCCCCACCCCCACTCCCCAGAAAAAACGGCTCAAAGAAATCTTTTCCATCTCAGGCGGAAAACTGGAAGATGTCTTGTCTTGTCTGTCTGGATTGATGTATGTGTCAGTGTGAGCCTTGTGATTTTTGATAATAGTGCTCAAGTTCTGAGTTCTTATTTCAATGGTCTCAAGACAAGGCAGCCCTTGCAACCCCAACTGCTTCCAATACAAGAAAACTTTGACCTCAGGGAATGTCAGAGTCCCGTGAACTGGGAACTAGTCAATATGAAATATCTAGTAGTTTTGTTTTTGCTCCTCTACTGTAGACATATCTAAGAGTCATCACCATGAAGCACAAAATGTTCATAGTGCCTCGGTTTGTTCTAAGGTAAAAATTGCTATATCGTTCTATCTGTCACAAGCTTGTCAACAAGAAAGTACCTCGAAAGAACAGGAACAAAACGAAAAATTAAATGTGATATGAGCTTTTAGATAAACTATGAACACTAATTACACTCGAAAATATCTGCCTATGAGTCTTGATTGAAGGCAGAGGAGAAGGGGACGACAGAGGCTAAGATGGTTGGATGGCATCACTGATTCGATGGACATGAGTTTGAGCAAGCCCCTGGAGTTGGTGATGGACACGGAAGCCCAGCGTCCTGCAGGCCACGGGGTCCCAAAGAGTCAGACACGACTGAGCCACTGAACTGAACTGAACATACAATCGTTTCTCCAGGTGTTTTGGTTACCCGAGTTTCTATCCTGTGCTAAACTAAGTGACGACAGTGTACTGAAGAGCTGGGTCATTTCCAAATAAACTCAAGTTCTGAAACATTCACGCCTTGAAAGGACCTCCCTTTTACACAGAAACAAAAGAGATTTTTGACTATCCAATAATAGTGTCTGGCACCATCCTGACATGTGAAACGTAAGAAAGCAATTTTTTTGGTTTTGTTTGGTTCTGATCTTGGGTGTGTGTGTGTGTGTGTGTGTGTGTGCGTGCGTGCGTGCGTGCGGGGGAGGGGAGGGGCGCTACTATCACTGATAGGTATGTTCACCAATCTGTCGAATGCCAATATAAAAGTCAGTTCTTGGTTGCTGAAGGGAAATGTATGACTTGGTATTAAAAGAAGGTATGTGGCATGAAATCGCATTTTCTGAAGGAAAACGACGTCGTTCTTTCTTCCAGGTGGCAGTTTCAGGATGGGAGAAGCAAAGGAATGGGTACAGAATGGGATAAGGAGGTTGTAGGGAAAGTGGACCCCCAGAAAAGAGTGTTGTGCCTAGCACAAGGTTTCTTGAGAGGTTGAACCGCCTTTGCTAATGGATTTTAAGTTTCTTTACCTCTTCCGTGATCTCTTCTAGGTTGACCTAGAACAGAAATCTCTTGTTAGCTTTGGCTAAGTGGAGAAGTATTGCTTCACGGTGACTTGTGTGATCCTACCTGACTGTTCTAAACCCTTTTGATATCTATGCACTGCTGCTGCTGCTGCTGCTGCTGCTGCGAAGTCGTTTCAGTCGTGTCCGAGTCTGTGTGACCCCATGGACGGCAGCCCACCGGGCTCCGCAGTCCCTGGGGTTCTCTAGGCAAGAACACTGGAGTGGGTTGCCATGTCCTCCTCCAATGCATGAAAGTGCAATGTGAAAGTGAAGTCGCTCAGTCGTGTCCGACTCTGAGCGACCCCATGGACTGCAGCCTGCCAGGCTCTTCCGTCCATGGGATTTTCCAGGCAAGAGTACTGGAGTGGGGTGCCGTTGCCTTCTCCCATATCTATTCACAAGCCTGCCTAAATCATTGACTTCTAGCCACCTTTGGGATGCCAATGACCACCCACCCTTACCAGGCCGCAGAGGAGAGAAAACACTTACCACAGGAGGTCCGGGTAAGGAACAAGGAACTAACAAGCTCCCACCAACCGGGATTCTGCAGAGGTCAACAAGAGGTCAGCAAGAGATGGGAGACTGCAGTCCAGAGGTCCTAGCAACTTCCAGCGAGCAGCAAAGACCCAGCATAGTCCAAACGAATTCAATGTTACCAAAAACAACTCAATAAACGGACAGAAGTTCTTTGAACACATGACTGAGATTAGGGGTGAGGCAGAACATGTATGTGCCAGGATACTCTTAAAGTACGAGAAAGCAGAGAAAGGAAAGACAACTCTCAAGCTGTCCAAAGTGATCAAAATGAATGAGTACACAGTTTGACCTGTGTACACTAGCAGATAAAAATCTGAAAAGGAATTTTTAAAAAAATTCCCTTCCAATACTGTCAACATGAATCAAATGCTTTGCCACGGATGTCACGAGGATGCAAGACTGGCACACTGGAAATTCTACACCGTGGCTGAAAAAGATCCTGAATACATGGACAGATATTCCATAGCGATGGAGAGACTTAAGATGGCAATACCATGGAATGCATCTTCAATCTGAAATGAAGATTCGATATGACTTGATCGCTCAGAGCTTTTGTGTCATCAAGTGTTATGGAAGGATAAAAGAGATCGAGAAAGCTGCTGACATAGACTTGGGGCGGGGTGGGGGGGGCAGTAAGAGTACCCCCTTCGGGTCTTTAGCCCGATGTGATGCAGCCACTAGCAGTCTGCTAAGGAAACAAAGGCAGTGTCTCAGAGCATGACACCAGACCCCCTCACCCACGACATGCATTGAGATAACATGGGCAGCAGGTGAGTCATCCCGGGCTAAAAAATGATTGACATGAATCTTGAAGAAAGGCAGATTTCCAGGCAAATATGTCATTTCCTTAACATAGACGAGGAGAACAAGGTAGGAGGAAAACTTACTGTTTGGTTCAGGTCACTTCTGAGCCTTTTGGGGGAACCGACCTGAAGCCAGAGTCTAGCCGAAATACACAGGCTTTGAACATCGCTGAAGACCAACATTTCCTAAGGAAAAAACGCATTGCTTAGCTCGAGGTCTGTCTGGGAAATTCTTACACATCAGGAGATGGCTCCGAGGTGGATTTCTACAAAGAACATCCATGCAAAGGACAAGCCTGCACAGCTCTGTGCACATCTGCCCCCTCCCCCTCACAGCCAGCAGCATTTCCAAGTGACCTCCTAAGGCCTTCGCCAAACTACAGGGGCACCTCTGGGTTTCCTGTTTCCGTCATTTTTCGGAATCTTTTCAAAAAAAGAAAAACAAAAAACAAATTAAAAAAAAAAAAAAAACCCCGCACATTTCTTCGTAGAATGCCACAGTGGAAGGAAAACAGGCCTTCAATATTAAGACCTAAATTTGCAAAAAACTTGGAGCTTGGTGTTTTGGTTTGTTTTGTTTTGTTTGAATCAAACCACCACATCATTGAAAATTTTTACACGTTCTAATTATTCGGTTCCAAAACACCAAACTTGTACTGCACACGGTCCCCATGGAAAGGCCCCCTCAGCAGGACAGCCACAGATGCTGCCATGAAAGGGCAGCAGGGTGCCCTCCACCCTTGTTTTCTGCCTGGGCGGCCACCGGGTTTTGAAACCCATGCACCCTACTAAGTTTCTAGGGTGCAATTCGTGGACCCTTCCCTTTCCCATCCCAGCAGGTGGTCAAGGGCCCGCTGGCCTCCAAAGTGCCAGAAGCAGGGCTGGGCCAGCCGGCCAGAGTTCAGGGTTCTGGCCCTTGGACTTGCAGCGGACACTAGGCTGCTTGGGAAAACCGCGCGGCTCTGACCTTTCAGCAAAGGGGTGGAGCGGTCAAGGCCTTGAGCCCAAAGGCGAGGCCTTTCTGCGACCGCCAGGTTGTGCCAACAGAGGGCGGACTACGTGGTTCCCTGCTCCACGCAGTCCCAGTTCCCTGACCTGTGGTCCGCACCCCTCCGCCGCGCCCACTGGATGCCGACCCTTGGGGACCCAGGAGCGCACGCAATGGGCGTTCCCAGCCGCCATGGCGACCCCCGAGAGGACAACGGGGAACCCCTCCCCTACCCCCGCCAGGAGCCGACCCCCGCCCCGCGCCGCCCCGCCCCTGCCATGCTCCCGGTGCCTTCCCAGCCGCAGTGGGGATCCCCGGAGCACAACTGGGACCGACCCCCACCCACAGCGATCGGAGTCTCCACCCGCGCCGCCCGGGTTGACCCCGCCCCGGGTGCGCTCCCGGCGCGGGTCCAGCCCCAGTGGCGGCCTCCGAGAGCACAACCGGGATGCCCGCCCCCGCTCCGCCATGACCGGACCCCCGCCCCCCGCCGCCCGGGTTCACCCCGCCCCTGGTGCAATCCCAGCGCGTTTCCAGCAGCAGTGGCCACCCCCGGGAGCACAACTGGGACCGCCCCCATCCCCGCCACGACCCGATTCCCGACCCGCGCCGCCCGGCTTCGCCCCGCCCCGGGCGCGCTCCCGGTGCGCTGCCCACCTTCACCACGGGCTCCCGGTGAGCCCCGCCCCCACGCCCGGTTCCAGGAGAGCCTCTGGGACCTCGCTCCCGCCGCCCGGTGAAACGGGAGGACAATCCATCCAGCCCACAGAGGCAATCCAAGCTGTCTAGGATTCAGGGATCCAACGAGGACTACGGAAAGGAAAGATGACCTGACCTAGGAGGGCCATGATATTCTCTAGAACCGGACAAAGTTGGTTTCCAAGGAAACTTGATTCCTTGGAACCCGGAAAGCTGGTTCTTTTCATATGCAATTCCAAACACTTAGCTCCTTCCCAAAGCCTGCCTGGCCGCCAGCCCCACCCGCCACTCCCCAGAAAAAACGGCTCAAAGACATCTTTTCCATCTCAGGCGGAAAACTGGAAGATGTCTTGTCTTGTCTGTCTGGATTGATGTATGTGTCAGTGTGAGCCTTGTGATTTTTGATAATAGTGCTCAAGTTCTGAGTTCTTATTTCAATGGTCTCAAGACAAGGCAGCCCTTGCCAACCCAACTGCTTCCAATACAAGAAAACATTGACCTCAGTGAATGTCAGAGTCCCGTGAACTGGGAACTAGTCAATATTAAATATCTAGTAGTTTTGGTTTTGCTCCTCTACTGTAGACATGTCTAAGAGTCATCAACATTAAGCACAAAATGTTCATAGTGCCTCGGTTTGTTCGAAGGTAAAAATTGCTATACCGTTTTATCTGTCACAAGCTTGTCAACAAGAAAGTACCTCGAAAGAACAGGAAGAAAACGAAAAATTAAATGTCATATGAGCTTTTAGATAAACTATGAACACTAATTACACTCTACACTATCTGCCTATGAGGGTCTTGATTGAAGGCAGAGGAGAAGGGGACGACAGAGGCTAAGATGGTTGGATGGCATCACTGATTCGATGGACATGAGTTTGAGCAAGCCCCTGGAGTTGGTGATGGACACGGAAGCCCAGCGTCCTGCAGGCCACGGGGTCCCAAAGAGTCAGACACGACTGAGCAACTGAACGGAACTGAACTTACAATCGTTTCTCCAGGTGTTTTGGTTACCCGAGTTTCTATCCTGTGCTAAACTAAGTGACGACAGTGTACTGAAGAGCTGGGTCATTTCCAAATAAATTAAAGTTCTGAAACATTCACGCCTTGAAAGGACCTCCCTTTTACACAGAAACAAAAGAGATTTTTGACTATCCAATAACAGTGTCTGGCACCATCCTGACATGTGAAACGTAAGAAAGCAATTTTTTTTGTTTTGTTTGGTTCTGATCTTGGGGGGTGTGTCTGTGTGCGTGTGTGTGTGTGTGTGTGTGCGTGTGCTGGGGAGCTGGGGGGGGGGGGGGCCGCTACAATCACTGATAGGTATGTTCACCAATATGTCGAATGCCAATATAAAAGTCAGTTCTTGGTTGCTGAAGGGAAATGTATGACTTGGTATTAAAAGAAGGTATGTGGAATGAAATCGCATTTTCTGAAGGCAAACGACGTCGTTCTTTCTTCCAGGTGGCAGTTTCAGGATGGGAGAAGCAAAGGAATGGGTACAGAATGGGATAAGGAGGTTGTAGGGAAAGTGGACCCCCAGAAAAGAGTGTTGTGCCTAGCACAAGGTTTCTTGAGAGGTTGAACTGCCTTTGCTAATGGATTTTAAGTTTCTTTACCTCTTCCGTGATCTCTTCTAGGTTGACCTAGAACAGAAATCTTTTGTTAGCTTTGGCTAAGTGGAGAAGTATTATTGTTTCACGGTGACTTGTGTGATCCTACCTGACTGTTCTCAACCCTTTTGATATCTATGCACTGCTGCTGCTGCTGCTGCTAAGTCGTTTCAGTCGTGTCCGAGTCTGTGTGACCCCATGGACGGCAGCCCACCGGGCCCCGCAGTCCCTGGGGTTCTCTAGGCAAGAACACTGGAGTGGGTTGCCATGTCCTCCTCCAATGCATGAAAGTGCAATGTGAAAGTGAAGTCGCTCAGTCGTGTCCGACTCTGAGCGACCCCATGGACTGCAGCCTGCCAGGCTCTTCCGTCCATGGGATTTTCCAGGCAAGAGTACTGGAGTGGGGTGCCGTTGCCTTCTCCCATATCTATTCACAAGCCTGCCTAAATCATTGACTTCTAGCCACCTTTGGGATGCCAATGACCACCCACCCTTACCAGGCCGCAGAGGAGAGAAAACACTTACCACAGGAGGTCCGGGTAAGGAACAAGGAACTAACAAGCTCCCACCAACCGGGATTCTGCAGAGGTCAACAAGAGGTCAGCAAGAGATGGGAGACTGCAGTCCAGAGGTCCTAGCAACTTCCAGCGAGCAGCAAAGACCCAGCATAGTCCAAACGAATTCAATGTTACCAAAAACAAATAAATAAACGGACAGAAGTTCTTTGAACACATGACTGAGATTAGGGGTGAGGCAGAACATGTATGTGCCAGGATACTCTTAAAGTACGAGAAAGCAGAGAAAGGAAAGACAACTCTCAAGCTGTCCAAAGTGATCAAAATGAATGAGTACACAGTTTGACCTGTGTACACTAGCAGATAAAAATCTGAAAAGGAATTTTTAAAAAAATTCCCTTTCAATACTGTCAACATGAATCAAATGCTTTGCCACGGATGTCACGAGGATGCAAGACTGGCACACTGGAAATTCTACACCGTGGCTGAAAAAGATCCTGAATACATGGACAGATATTCCATAGCGATGGAGAGACTTAAGATGGCAATACCATGGAATGCATCTTCAATCTGAAATGAAGATTCGATATGACTTGATCGCTCAGAGCTTTTGTGTCATCAAGTGTTATGGAAGGATAAAAGAGATCGAGAAAGCTGCTGACATAGACTTGGGGCGGGGTGGGGGGGCAGTAAGAGTACCCCCTTCGGGTCTTTAGCCCGATGTGATGCAGCCACTAGCAGTCTGCTAAGGAAACAAAGGCAGTGTCTCAGAGCATGACACCAGACCCCCTCACCCACGACATGCATTGAGATAACATGGGCAGCAGGTGAGTCATCCCGGGCTAAAAAATGATTGACATGAATCTTGAAGAAAGGCAGATTTCCAGGCAAATATGTCATTTCCTTAACATAGACGAGGAGAACAAGGTAGGAGGAAAACTTACTGTTTGGTTCAGGTCACTTCTGAGCCTTTTGGGGGAACCGACCTGAAGCCAGAGTCTAGCCGAAATACACAGGCTTTGAACATCGCTGAAGACCAACATTTCCTAAGGAAAAAACGCATTGCTTAGCTCGAGGTCTGTCTGGGAAATTCTTACACATCAGGAGATGGCTCCGAGGTGGATTTCTACAAAGAACATCCATGCAAAGGACAAGCCTGCACAGCTCTGTGCACATCTGCCCCCTCCCCCTCACAGCCAGCAGCATTTCCAAGTGACCTCCTAAGGCCTTCGCCAAACTACAGGGGCACCTCTGGGTTTCCTGTTTCCCTCATTTTTCGGAATCTTTTCAAAAAAAAGAAAAACAAAAAACAAATTAAAAAAAAAAAAAAAAAACCCGCACATTTCTTCGTAGAATGCCACAGTGGAAGGAAAACAGGCCTTCAATATTAAGACCTAAATTTGCAAAAAACTTGGAGCTTGGTGTTTTGGTTTGTTTTGTTTTGTTTGAATCAAACCACCACATCATTGAAAATTTTTACACGTTCTAATTATTCGGTTCCAAAACACCAAACTTGTACTGCACACGGTCCCCATGGAAAGGCCCCTCAGCAGGACAGCCACAGATGCTGCCATGAAAGGGCAGCAGGGTGCCCTCCACCCTTGTTTTCTGCCTGGGCGGCCACCGGGTTTTGAAACCCATGCACCCTACTAAGTTTCTAGGGTGCAATTCGTGGACCCTTCCCTTTCCCATCCCAGCAGGTGGTCAAGGGCCCGCTGGCCTCCAAAGTGCCAGAAGCAGGGCTGGGCCAGCCGGCCAGAGTTCAGGGTTCTGGCCCTTGGACTTGCAGCGGACACTAGGCTGCTTGGGAAAACCGCGCGGCTCTGACCTTTCAGCAAAGGGGTGGAGCGGTCAAGGCCTTGAGCCCAAAGGCGAGGCCTTTCTGCGACCGCCAGGTTGTGCCAACAGAGGGCGGACTACGTGGTTCCCTGCTCCACGCAGTCCCAGTTCCCTGACCTGTGGTCCGCACCCCTCCGCCGCGCCCACTGGATGCCGACCCTTGGGGACCCAGGAGCGCACGCAATGGGCGTTCCCAGCCGCCATGGCGACCCCCGAGAGGACAACGGGGAACCCCTCCCCTACCCCCGCCAGGAGCCGACCCCCGCCCCGCGCCGCCCCGCCCCTGCCATGCTCCCGGTGCCTTCCCAGCCGCAGTGGGGATCCCCGGAGCACAACTGGGACCGACCCCCACCCACAGCGATCGGAGTCTCCACCCGCGCCGCCCGGGTTGACCCCGCCCCGGGTGCGCTCCCGGCGCGGGTCCAGCCCCAGTGGCGGCCTCCGAGAGCACAACCGGGATGCCCGCCCCCGCTCCGCCATGACCGGACCCCCGCCCCCCGCCGCCCGGGTTCACCCCGCCCCTGGTGCGATCCCAGCGCGTTTCCAGCAGCAGTGGCCACCCCCGGGAGCACAACTGGGACCGCCCCCCATCCCCGCCCGACCCCCGCCCCACCTTCACCACGGGCTCCCGGTGAGCCCCGCCCCCACGCCCGGTTCCAGGAGAGCCTCTGGGACCTCGCTCCCGCCGCCCGGTGAAACGGGAGGACAATCCATCCAGCCCACAGAGGCAATCCAAGCTGTCTAGGATTCAGGGATCCAACGAGGACTACGGAAAGGAAAGATGACCTGACCTAGGAGGGCCATGATATTCTCTAGAACCGGACAAAGTTGGTTTCCAAGGAAACTTGATTCCTTGGAACCCGGAAAGCTGGTTCTTTTCATATGCAATTCCAAACACTTAGCTCCTTCCCAAAGCCTGCCTGGCCGCCAGCCCCACCCGCCACTCCCCAGAAAAAAACGGCTCAAAGACATCTTTTCCATCTCAGGCGGAAAACTGGAAGATGTCTTGTCTTGTCTGTCTGGATTGATGTATGTGTCAGTGTGAGCCTTGTGATTTTTGATAATAGTGCTCAAGTTCTGAGTTCTTATTTCAATGGTCTCAAGACAAGGCAGCCCTTGCCAACCCAACTGCTTCCAATACAAGAAAACATTGACCTCAGTGAATGTCAGAGTCCCGTGAACTGGGAACTAGTCAATATTAAATATCTAGTAGTTTTGGTTTTGCTCCTCTACTGTAGACATGTCTAAGAGTCATCAACATTAAGCACAAAATGTTCATAGTGCCTCGGTTTGTTCGAAGGTAAAAATTGCTATACCGTTTTATCTGTCACAAGCTTGTCAACAAGAAAGTACCTCGAAAGAACAGGAAGAAAACGAAAAATTAAATGTCATATGAGCTTTTAGATAAACTATGAACACTAATTACACTCTACACTATCTGCCTATGAGGGTCTTGATTGAAGGCAGAGGAGAAGGGGACGACAGAGGCTAAGATGGTTGGATGGCATCACTGATTCGATGGACATGAGTTTGAGCAAGCCCCTGGAGTTGGTGATGGACACGGAAGCCCAGCGTCCTGCAGGCCACGGGGTCCCAAAGAGTCAGACACGACTGAGCAACTGAACGGAACTGAACTTACAATCGTTTCTCCAGGTGTTTTGGTTACCCGAGTTTCTATCCTGTGCTAAACTAAGTGACGACAGTGTACTGAAGAGCTGGGTCATTTCCAAATAAATTAAAGTTCTGAAACATTCACGCCTTGAAAGGACCTCCCTTTTACACAGAAACAAAAGAGATTTTTGACTATCCAATAACAGTGTCTGGCACCATCCTGACATGTGAAACGTAAGAAAGCAATTTTTTTTGTTTTGTTTGGTTCTGATCTTGGGGGGGTGTGTCTGTGTGCGTGTGTGTGTGTGTGTGTGTGCGTGTGCTGGGGAGCCGGGGGGGGGGCCGCTACTATCACTGATAGGTATGTTCACCAATCTGTCGAATGCCAATATAAAAGTCAGTTCTTGGTTGCTGAAGGGAAATGTATGACTTGGTATTAAAAGAAGGTATGTGGAATGAAATCGCATTTTCTGAAGGCAAACGACGTCGTTCTTTCTTCCAGGTGGCAGTTTCAGGATGGGAGAAGCAAAGGAATGGGTACAGAATGGGATAAGGAGGTTGGAGGGAAAGTGGACCCCCAGAAAAGAGTGTTGTGCCTAGCACAAGGTTTCTTGAGAGGTTGAACTGCCTTTGCTAATGGATTTTAAGTTTCTTTACCTCTTCCGTGATCTCTTCTAGGTTGACCTAGAACAGAAATCTTTTGTTAGCTTTGGCTAAGTGGAGAAGTATTATTGTTTCACGGTGACTTGTGTGATCCTACCTGACTGTTCTCAACCCTTTTGATATCTATGCACTGCTGCTGCTGCTGCTGCTAAGTCGTTTCAGTCGTGTCCGAGTCTGTGTGACCCCATGGACGGCAGCCCACCGGGCCCCGCAGTCCCTGGGGTTCTCTAGGCAAGAACACTGGAGTGGGTTGCCATGTCCTCCTCCAATGCATGAAAGTGCAATGTGAAAGTGAAGTCGCTCAGTCGTGTCCGACTCTGAGCGACCCCATGGACTGCAGCCTGCCAGGCTCTTCCGTCCATGGGATTTTCCAGGCAAGAGTACTGGAGTGGGGTGCCGTTGCCTTCTCCCATATCTATTCACAAGCCTGCCTAAATCATTGACTTCTAGCCACCTTTGGGATGCCAATGACCACCCACCCTTACCAGGCCGCAGAGGAGAGAAAACACTTACCACAGGAGGTCCGGGTAAGGAACAAGGAACTAACAAGCTCCCACCAACCGGGATTCTGCAGAGGTCAACAAGAGGTCAGCAAGAGATGGGAGACTGCAGTCCAGAGGTCCTAGCAACTTCCAGCGAGCAGCAAAGACCCAGCATAGTCCAAACGAATTCAATGTTACCAAAAACAAATAAATAAACGGACAGAAGTTCTTTGAACACATGACTGAGATTAGGGGTGAGGCAGAACATGTATGTGCCAGGATACTCTTAAAGTACGAGAAAGCAGAGAAAGGAAAGACAACTCTCAAGCTGTCCAAAGTGATCAAAATGAATGAGTACACAGTTTGACCTGTGTACACTAGCAGATAAAAATCTGAAAAGGAATTTTTAAAAAAATTCCCTTTCAATACTGTCAACATGAATCAAATGCTTTGCCACGGATGTCACGAGGATGCAAGACTGGCACACTGGAAATTCTACACCGTGGCTGAAAAAGATCCTGAATACATGGACAGATATTCCATAGCGATGGAGAGACTTAAGATGGCAATACCATGGAATGCATCTTCAATCTGAAATGAAGATTCGATATGACTTGATCGCTCAGAGCTTTTGTGTCATCAAGTGTTATGGAAGGATAAAAGAGATCGAGAAAGCTGCTGACATAGACTTGGGGCGGGGTGGGGGGGCAGTAAGAGTACCCCCTTCGGGTCTTTAGCCCGATGTGATGCAGCCACTAGCAGTCTGCTAAGGAAACAAAGGCAGTGTCTCAGAGCATGACACCAGACCCCCTCACCCACGACATGCATTGAGATAACATGGGCAGCAGGTGAGTCATCCCGGGCTAAAAAATGATTGACATGAATCTTGAAGAAAGGCAGATTTCCAGGCAAATATGTCATTTCCTTAACATAGACGAGGAGAACAAGGTAGGAGGAAAACTTACTGTTTGGTTCAGGTCACTTCTGAGCCTTTTGGGGGAACCGACCTGAAGCCAGAGTCTAGCCGAAATACACAGGCTTTGAACATCGCTGAAGACCAACATTTCCTAAGGAAAAAACGCATTGCTTAGCTCGAGGTCTGTCTGGGAAATTCTTACACATCAGGAGATGGCTCCGAGGTGGATTTCTACAAAGAACATCCATGCAAAGGACAAGCCTGCACAGCTCTGTGCACATCTGCCCCCTCCCCCTCACAGCCAGCAGCATTTCCAAGTGACCTCCTAAGGCCTTCGCCAAACTACAGGGGCACCTCTGGGTTTCCTGTTTCCCTCATTTTTCGGAATCTTTTCAAAAAAAAGAAAAACAAAAAACAAATTAAAAAAAAAAAAAAAAAACCCGCACATTTCTTCGTAGAATGCCACAGTGGAAGGAAAACAGGCCTTCAATATTAAGACCTAAATTTGCAAAAAACTTGGAGCTTGGTGTTTTGGTTTGTTTTGTTTTGTTTGAATCAAACCACCACATCATTGAAAATTTTTACACGTTCTAATTATTCGGTTCCAAAACACCAAACTTGTACTGCACACGGTCCCCATGGAAAGGCCCCCTCAGCAGGACAGCCACAGATGCTGCCATGAAAGGGCAGCAGGGTGCCCTCCACCCTTGTTTTCTGCCTGGGCGGCCACCGGGTTTTGAAACCCATGCACCCTACTAAGTTTCTAGGGTGCAATTCGTGGACCCTTCCCTTTCCCATCCCAGCAGGTGGTCAAGGGCCCGCTGGCCTCCAAAGTGCCAGAAGCAGGGCTGGGCCAGCCGGCCAGAGTTCAGGGTTCTGGCCCTTGGACTTGCAGCGGACACTAGGCTGCTTGGGAAAACCGCGCGGCTCTGACCTTTCAGCAAAGGGGTGGAGCGGTCAAGGCCTTGAGCCCAAAGGCGAGGCCTTTCTGCGACCGCCAGGTTGTGCCAACAGAGGGCGGACTACGTGGTTCCCTGCTCCACGCAGTCCCAGTTCCCTGACCTGTGGTCCGCACCCCTCCGCCGCGCCCACTGGATGCCGACCCTTGGGGACCCAGGAGCGCACGCAATGGGCGTTCCCAGCCGCCATGGCGACCCCCGAGAGGACAACGGGGAACCCCTCCCCTACCCCCGCCAGGAGCCGACCCCCGCCCCGCGCCGCCCCGCCCCTGCCATGCTCCCGGTGCCTTCCCAGCCGCAGTGGGGATCCCCGGAGCACAACTGGGACCGACCCCCACCCACAGCGATCGGAGTCTCCACCCGCGCCGCCCGGGTTGACCCCGCCCCGGGTGCGCTCCCGGCGCGGGTCCAGCCCCAGTGGCGGCCTCCGAGAGCACAACCGGGATGCCCGCCCCCGCTCCGCCATGACCGGACCCCCGCCCCCCGCCGCCCGGGTTCACCCCGCCCCTGGTGCGATCCCAGCGCGTTTCCAGCAGCAGTGGCCACCCCCGGGAGCACAACTGGGACCGCCCCCCATCCCCGCCACGACCCGATTCCCGACCCGCGCCGCCCGGCTTCGCCCCGCCCCGGGCGCGCTCCCGGTGCGCTGCCCACCTTCACCACGGGCTCCCGGTGAGCCCCGCCCCCACGCCCGGTTCCAGGAGAGCCTCTGGGACCTCGCTCCCGCCGCCCGGTGAAACGGGAGGACAATCCATCCAGCCCACAGAGGCAATCCAAGCTGTCTAGGATTCAGGGATCCAACGAGGACTACGGAAAGGAAAGATGACCTGACCTAGGAGGGCCATGATATTCTCTAGAACCGGACAAAGTTGGTTTCCAAGGAAACTTGATTCCTTGGAACCCGGAAAGCTGGTTCTTTTCATATGCAATTCCAAACACTTAGCTCCTTCCCAAAGCCTGCCTGGCCGCCAGCCCCACCCGCCACTCCCCAGAAAAAAACGGCTCAAAGACATCTTTTCCATCTCAGGCGGAAAACTGGAAGATGTCTTGTCTTGTCTGTCTGGATTGATGTATGTGTCAGTGTGAGCCTTGTGATTTTTGATAATAGTGCTCAAGTTCTGAGTTCTTATTTCAATGGTCTCAAGACAAGGCAGCCCTTGCCAACCCAACTGCTTCCAATACAAGAAAACATTGACCTCAGTGAATGTCAGAGTCCCGTGAACTGGGAACTAGTCAATATTAAATATCTAGTAGTTTTGGTTTTGCTCCTCTACTGTAGACATGTCTAAGAGTCATCAACATTAAGCACAAAATGTTCATAGTGCCTCGGTTTGTTCGAAGGTAAAAATTGCTATACCGTTTTATCTGTCACAAGCTTGTCAACAAGAAAGTACCTCGAAAGAACAGGAAGAAAACGAAAAATTAAATGTCATATGAGCTTTTAGATAAACTATGAACACTAATTACACTCTACACTATCTGCCTATGAGGGTCTTGATTGAAGGCAGAGGAGAAGGGGACGACAGAGGCTAAGATGGTTGGATGGCATCACTGATTCGATGGACATGAGTTTGAGCAAGCCCCTGGAGTTGGTGATGGACACGGAAGCCCAGCGTCCTGCAGGCCACGGGGTCCCAAAGAGTCAGACACGACTGAGCAACTGAACGGAACTGAACTTACAATCGTTTCTCCAGGTGTTTTGGTTACCCGAGTTTCTATCCTGTGCTAAACTAAGTGACGACAGTGTACTGAAGAGCTGGGTCATTTCCAAATAAATTAAAGTTCTGAAACATTCACGCCTTGAAAGGACCTCCCTTTTACACAGAAACAAAAGAGATTTTTGACTATCCAATAACAGTGTCTGGCACCATCCTGACATGTGAAACGTAAGAAAGCAATTTTTTTTGTTTTGTTTGGTTCTGATCTTGGGGGTGTGTCTGTGTGCGTGTGTGTGTGTGTGTGTGTGCGTGTGCTGGGGAGCCGGGGGGGGGGCGCTACTATCACTGATAGGTATGTTCACCAATCTGTCGAATGCCAATATAAAAGTCAGTTCTTGGTTGCTGAAGGGAAATGTATGACTTGGTATTAAAAGAAGGTATGTGGAATGAAATCGCATTTTCTGAAGGCAAACGACGTCGTTCTTTCTTCCAGGTGGCAGTTTCAGGATGGGAGAAGCAAAGGAATGGGTACAGAATGGGATAAGGAGGTTGGAGGGAAAGTGGACCCCCAGAAAAGAGTGTTGTGCCTAGCACAAGGTTTCTTGAGAGGTTGAACTGCCTTTGCTAATGGATTTTAAGTTTCTTTACCTCTTCCGTGATCTCTTCTAGGTTGACCTAGAACAGAAATCTTTTGTTAGCTTTGGCTAAGTGGAGAAGTATTATTGTTTCACGGTGACTTGTGTGATCCTACCTGACTGTTCTCAACCCTTTTGATATCTATGCACTGCTGCTGCTGCTGCTGCTAAGTCGTTTCAGTCGTGTCCGAGTCTGTGTGACCCCATGGACGGCAGCCCACCGGGCCCCGCAGTCCCTGGGGTTCTCTAGGCAAGAACACTGGAGTGGGTTGCCATGTCCTCCTCCAATGCATGAAAGTGCAATGTGAAAGTGAAGTCGCTCAGTCGTGTCCGACTCTGAGCGACCCCATGGACTGCAGCCTGCCAGGCTCTTCCGTCCATGGGATTTTCCAGGCAAGAGTACTGGAGTGGGGTGCCGTTGCCTTCTCCCATATCTATTCACAAGCCTGCCTAAATCATTGACTTCTAGCCACCTTTGGGATGCCAATGACCACCCACCCTTACCAGGCCGCAGAGGAGAGAAAACACTTACCACAGGAGGTCCGGGTAAGGAACAAGGAACTAACAAGCTCCCACCAACCGGGATTCTGCAGAGGTCAACAAGAGGTCAGCAAGAGATGGGAGACTGCAGTCCAGAGGTCCTAGCAACTTCCAGCGAGCAGCAAAGACCCAGCATAGTCCAAACGAATTCAATGTTACCAAAAACAAATAAATAAACGGACAGAAGTTCTTTGAACACATGACTGAGATTAGGGGTGAGGCAGAACATGTATGTGCCAGGATACTCTTAAAGTACGAGAAAGCAGAGAAAGGAAAGACAACTCTCAAGCTGTCCAAAGTGATCAAAATGAATGAGTACACAGTTTGACCTGTGTACACTAGCAGATAAAAATCTGAAAAGGAATTTTTAAAAAATTCCCTTTCAATACTGTCAACATGAATCAAATGCTTTGCCACGGATGTCACGAGGATGCAAGACTGGCACACTGGAAATTCTACACCGTGGCTGAAAAAGATCCTGAATACATGGACAGATATTCCATAGCGATGGAGAGACTTAAGATGGCAATACCATGGAATGCATCTTCAATCTGAAATGAAGATTCGATATGACTTGATCGCTCAGAGCTTTTGTGTCATCAAGTGTTATGGAAGGATAAAAGAGATCGAGAAAGCTGCTGACATAGACTTGGGGCGGGGTGGGGGGGGCAGTAAGAGTACCCCCTTCGGGTCTTTAGCCCGATGTGATGCAGCCACTAGCAGTCTGCTAAGGAAACAAAGGCAGTGTCTCAGAGCATGACACCAGACCCCCTCACCCACGACATGCATTGAGATAACATGGGCAGCAGGTGAGTCATCCCGGGCTAAAAAATGATTGACATGAATCTTGAAGAAAGGCAGATTTCCAGGCAAATATGTCATTTCCTTAACATAGACGAGGAGAACAAGGTAGGAGGAAAACTTACTGTTTGGTTCAGGTCACTTCTGAGCCTTTTGGGGGAACCGACCTGAAGCCAGAGTCTAGCCGAAATACACAGGCTTTGAACATCGCTGAAGACCAACATTTCCTAAGGAAAAAACGCATTGCTTAGCTCGAGGTCTGTCTGGGAAATTCTTACACATCAGGAGATGGCTCCGAGGTGGATTTCTACAAAGAACATCCATGCAAAGGACAAGCCTGCACAGCTCTGTGCACATCTGCCCCCTCCCCCTCACAGCCAGCAGCATTTCCAAGTGACCTCCTAAGGCCTTCGCCAAACTACAGGGGCACCTCTGGGTTTCCTGTTTCCCTCATTTTTCGGAATCTTTTCAAAAAAAAGAAAAACAAAAAACAAATTAAAAAAAAAAAAAAAAACCCCGCACATTTCTTCGTAGAATGCCACAGTGGAAGGAAAACAGGCCTTCAATATTAAGACCTAAATTTGCAAAAAACTTGGAGCTTGGTGTTTTGGTTTGTTTTGTTTTGTTTGAATCAAACCACCACATCATTGAAAATTTTTACACGTTCTAATTATTCGGTTCCAAAACACCAAACTTGTACTGCACACGGTCCCCATGGAAAGGCCCCCTCAGCAGGACAGCCACAGATGCTGCCATGAAAGGGCAGCAGGGTGCCCTCCACCCTTGTTTTCTGCCTGGGCGGCCACCGGGTTTTGAAACCCATGCACCCTACTAAGTTTCTAGGGTGCAATTCGTGGACCCTTCCCTTTCCCATCCCAGCAGGTGGTCAAGGGCCCGCTGGCCTCCAAAGTGCCAGAAGCAGGGCTGCGCCAGCCGGCCAGAGTTCAGGGTTCTGGCCCTTGGACTTGCAGCGGACACTAGGCTGCTTGGGAAAACCGCGCGGCTCTGACCTTTCAGCAAAGGGGTGGAGCGGTCAAGGCCTTGAGCCCAAAGGCGAGGCGCTTCTGCGACCGCCCGGTTGTGCCAACAGAGGGCGGACTACGTGGTTCCCTGCTCCACGCAGTCCCAGTTCCCTGACCTGTGGTCCGCACCCCTCCGCCGTGCCCACTGGATGCCGACCCTTGGGGACCCAGGAGCGCACGCAATGGGCGTTCCCAGCCGCCACGGCGACCCCCGAGAGGACAACGGGGAAGCCCTCCCCCACCCCCGCCAGGAGCCGACCCCCGCCCCGCGCCGCCCCGCCCCTGCCATGCTCCCGGTGCCTTCCCAGCCGCAGTGGGGATCCCCGGAGCACAACTGGGACCGCCCCCCATCCCCGCCACGACCTGATTCCCGACCCGCGCCGCCCGGCTTCGCCCCGCCCCGGGCGCGCTCCCGGTGCGCGGCCCACCTTCACCACGGGCTCCCGGTGAGCCCCGCCCCCACGCCCGGTTCCAGGAGAGCCTCTGGGACCTCGCTCCCGCCGCCCGGTGAAACGGGAGGACAATCCATCCAGCCCACAGAGGCAATCCAAGCTGTGTAGAATTCAGGGTTCCAACGAGGGCTACGGAAAGGAAAGATGACCTGACCTAGGAGGGCCATGATATTCTATAGAACCGGACAAAGTTGGTTTCCAAGGAAACTTGATTCCTTGGAACTCGGAAAGCAGGTTCTTCTCATATGCAATTCCAAACCAAGAGCTCCTTCCCAAAGCCTGCCTGGCCGCCAGCCCCACCCCCCACTCCCCAGAAAAAACGGCTCAAAGAAATCTTTTCCATCTCAGGCGGAAAACTGGAAGATGTTTTGTCTTGTCTGTCTGGATTGATGTATGTGTCAGTGTGAGCCTTGTGATTTTTGATAATAGTGCTCAAGTTCTGAGTTCTTATTTCAATGGTCTCAAGACAAGGCAGCCCTTGCAACCCCAACTGCTTCCAATACAAGAAAACTTTGACCTCAGGGAATGTCAGAGTCCCGTGAACTGGGAACTATTCAATATGAAATATCTAGTAGCTTTGTTTTTGCTCCTCTACTGTAGACATGTCTAAGAGTCATCACCATGAAGCACAAAATGTTCATACTGCCTCGGTTTGTTCTAAGGTAAAAATTGCTATATCGTTATATCTGTCACAAGCTTGTCAACAAGAAAGTACCTCGAAAGAACAGGAACAAAACGAAAAATTAAATGTGATATGAGCTTTTAGATAAACTATGAACACTAATTACACTCGAAAATATCTGCCTATGAGTCTTGATTCAAGGCAGAGGAGAAGGGGACGACAGAGGCTAAGACGGTTGGATGGCATCACTGATTCGATGGACATGAGTTTGAGCAAGCCCCTGGAGTTGGTGATGGACACGGAAGCCCAGCGTCCTGCAGGCCACGGGGTCCCAAAGAGTCAGACACGACTGAGCCACTGAACTGAACTGAACATACAATCGTTTCTCCAGGTGTTTTGGTTACCCGAGTTTCTATCCTGTGCTAAACTAAGTAACGACAGTGTACTGAAGAGCTGGGTCATTTCCAAATAAATTCAAGTTCTGAAACATTCACGCCTTGAAATGACCTCCCTTTTACACAGAAACAAAAGAGATTTTTGACTATCCAATAATAGTGTCTGGCACCATCCTGACATGTGAAACGTAAGAAAGCAATTTTTTTGGTTTTGTTTGGTTCTGATCTTGGGTGTGTGTGTGTGTGTGTGTGTGTGCGTGCGTGCGTGCGTGCGGGGGAGGGGAGGGGCGCTACTATCACTGATAGGTATGTTCACCAATCTGTCGAATGCCAATATAAAAGTCAGTTCTTGGTTGCTGAAGGGAAATGTATGACTTGGTATTAAAAGAAGGTATGTGGCATGAAATCGCATTTTCTGAAGGAAAACGACGTCGTTCTTTCTTCCAGGTGGCAGTTTCAGGATGGGAGAAGCAAAGGAATGGGTACAGAATGGGATAAGGAGGTTGTAGGGAAAGTGGACCCCCAGAAAAGAGTGTTGTGCGTAGCACAAGGTTTCTTGAGAGGTTGAACCGCCTTTGCTAATGGATTTTAAGTTTCTTTACCTCTTCCGTGATCTCTTCTAGGTTGACCTAGAACAGAAATCTCTTGTTAGCTTTGGCTAAGTGGAGAAGTATTGCTTCACGGTGACTTGTGTGATCCTACCTGACTGTTCTAAACCCTTTTGATATCTATGCACTGCTGCTGCTGCTGCTGCTGCTGCTGCGAAGTCGTTTCAGTCGTGTCCGAGTCTGTGTGACCCCATGGACGGCAGCCCACCAGGCCCCGCAGTCCCTGGGGTTCTCTAGGCAAGAACACTGGAGTGGGTTGCCATGTCCTCCTCCAATGCATGAAAGTGCAATGTGAAAGTGAAGTCGCTCAGTCGTGTCCGACTCTGAGCGACCCCATGGACTGCAGCCTGCCAGGCTCTTCCGTCCATGGGATTTTCCAGGCAAGAGTACTGGAGTGGGGTGCCGTTGCCTTCTCCCATATCTATTCACAAGCCTGCCTAAATCATTGACTTCTAGCCACCTTTGGGATACCAATGACCACCCACCCTTACCAGGCCACAGAGGAGAGAAAACACTTACCACAGGAGGTCCGGGTAAGGAACAAGGAACTAACAAGCTCCCACCAACCAGGATTCTGCAGAGGTCAACAAGAGGTCAGCAAGAGATGGGAGACTGCAGTCCAGAGGTCCTAGCAACTTCCAGCGAGCAGCAAAGACCCATCATAGTCCAAACGAATTCAATGTTACCAGAAACAAATAAATAAACGGACAGAAGTTCTTCGAACACATGACTGAGATTAGGGGTGAGGCAGAACATGTATGTGCCAGGATACTCTTAAAGTACGAGAAAGCAAAGAAAGGAAAGACAACTCTCAAGCTGTCCAAAGTGATCAAAATGAATGAGTACACAGTTTGACCTGTGTACACTAGCAGATAAAAATCTGAAAAGGAATTTTTAAAAAAATTCCCTTTCAATACTGTCGACATGAATCAAATGCTTTGCCACGGATGTCACGAGGATGCAAGACTGGCACACTGGAAATTCTACACCGTGGCTGAAAAAGATCCTGAATACATGGACAGATATTCCATAGCGATGGAGAGACTTAAGATGGCAATACCATGGAATGCATCTTCAATCTGAAATGAAGATTCGATATGACTTGATCGCTCAGAGCTTTTGTGTCATCAAGTGTTATGGAAGGATAAAAGAGATCGAGAAAGCTGCTGACATAGACTTGGGGCGGGGTGGGGGGGCAGTAAGAGTACCCCCTTCGGGTCTTTAGCCCGATGTGATGCAGCCACTAGCAGTCTGCTAAGGAAACAAAGGCAGTGTCTCAGAGCATGACACCAGACCCCCTCACCCACGACATGCATTGAGATAACATGGGCAGCAGGTGAGTCATCCCGGGCTAAAAAATGATTGACATGAATCTTGAAGAAAGGCAGATTTCCAGGCAAATATGTCATTTCCTTAACATAGACGAGGAGAACAAGGTAGGAGGAAAACTTACTGTTTGGTTCAGGTCACTTCTGAGCCTTTTGGGGGAACCGACCTGAAGCCAGAGTCTAGCCGAAATACACAGGCTTTGAACATCGCTGAAGACCAACATTTCCTAAGGAAAAAACGCATTGCTTAGCTCGAGGTCTGTCTGGGAAATTCTTACACATCAGGAGATGGCTCCGAGGTGGATTTCTACAAAGAACATCCATGCAAAGGACAAGCCTGCACAGCTCTGTGCACATCTGCCCCCTCCCCCTCACAGCCAGCAGCATTTCCAAGTGACCTCCTAAGGCCTTCGCCAAACTACAGGGGCACCTCTGGGTTTCCTGTTTCCCTCATTTTTCGGAATCTTTTCAAAAAAAAGAAAAACAAAAAACAAATTAAAAAAAAAAAAAAAACCCGCACATTTCTTCGTAGAATGCCACAGTGGAAGGAAAACAGGCCTTCAATATTAAGACCTAAATTTGCAAAAAACTTGGAGCTTGGTGTTTTGGTTTGTTTTGTTTTGTTTGAATCAAACCACCACATCATTGAAAATTTTTACACGTTCTAATTATTCGGTTCCAAAACACCAAACTTGTACTGCACACGGTCCCCATGGAAAGGCCCCCTCAGCAGGACAGCCACAGATGCTGCCATGAAAGGGCAGCAGGGTGCCCTCCACCCTTGTTTTCTGCCTGGGCGGCCACCGGGTTTTGAAACCCATGCACCCTACTAAGTTTCTAGGGTGCAATTCGTGGACCCTTCCCTTTCCCATCCCAGCAGGTGGTCAAGGGCCCGCTGGCCTCCAAAGTGCCAGAAGCAGGGCTGGGCCAGCCGGCCAGAGTTCAGGGTTCTGGCCCTTGGACTTGCAGCGGACACTAGGCTGCTTGGGAAAACCGCGCGGCTCTGACCTTTCAGCAAAGGGGTGGAGCGGTCAAGGCCTTGAGCCCAAAGGCGAGGCGCTTCTGCGACCGCCCGGTTGTGCCAACAGAGGGCGGACTACGTGGTTCCCTGCTCCACGCAGTCCCAGTTCCCTGACCTGTGGTCCGCACCCCTCCGCCGTGCCCACTGGATGCCGACCCTTGGGGACCCAGGAGCGCACGCAATGGGCGTTCCCAGCCGCCACGGCGACCCCCGAGAGGACAACGGGGAAGCCCTCCCCCACCCCCGCCAGGAGCCGACCCCCGCCCCGCGCCGCCCCGCCCCTGCCATGCTCCCGGTGCCTTCCCAGCCGCAGTGGGGATCCCCGGAGCACAACTGGGACCGCCCCCATCCCCGCCAGGACCTGATTCCCGACCCGCGCCGCCCGGCTTCGCCCCGCCCCGGGCGCGCTCCCGGTGCGCGGCCCACCTTCACCACGGGCTCCCGGTGAGCCCCGCCCCCACGCCCGGTTCCAGGAGAGCCTCTGGGACCTCGCTCCCGCCGCCCGGTGAAACGGGAGGACAATCCATCCAGCCCACAGAGGCAATCCAAGCTGTGTAGAATTCAGGGTTCCAACGAGGGCTACGGAAAGGAAAGATGACCTGACCTAGGAGGGCCATGATATTCTATAGAACCGGACAAAGTTGGTTTCCAAGGAAACTTGATTCCTTGGAACTCGGAAAGCAGGTTCTTCTCATATGCAATTCCAAACCAAGAGCTCCTTCCCAAAGCCTGCCTGGCCGCCAGCCCCACCCCCCACTCCCCAGAAAAAACGGCTCAAAGAAATATTTTCCATCTCAGGCGGAAAACTGGAAGATGTTTTGTCTTGTCTGTCTGGATTGATGTATGTGTCAGTGTGAGCCTTGTGATTTTTGATAATAGTGCTCAAGTTCTGAGTTCTTATTTCAATGGTCTCAAGACAAGGCAGCCCTTGCAACCCCAACTGCTTCCAATACAAGAAAACTTTGACCTCAGGGAATGTCAGAGTCCCGTGAACTGGGAACTATTCAATATGAAATATCTAGTAGTTTTGTTTTTGCTCCTCTACTGTAGACATGTCTAAGAGTCATCACCATGAAGCACAAAATGTTCATACTGCCTCGGTTTGTTCTAAGGTAAAAATTGCTATATCGTTATATCTGTCACAAGCTTGTCAACAAGAAAGTACCTCGAAAGAACAGGAACAAAACGAAAAATTAAATGTGATATGAGCTTTTAGATAAACTATGAACACTAATTACACTCAAAAATATCTGCCTATGAGTCTTGATTCAAGGCAGAGGAGAAGGGGACGACAGAGGCTAAGACGGTTGGATGGCATCACTGATTCGATGGACATGAGTTTGAGCAAGCCCCTGGAGTTGGTGATGGACACGGAAGCCCAGCGTCCTGCAGGCCACGGGGTCCCAAAGAGTCAGACACGACTGAGCCACTGAACTGAACTGAACATACAATCGTTTCTCCAGGTGTTTTGGTTACCCGAGTTTCTATCCTGTGCTAAACTAAGTAACGACAGTGTACTGAAGAGCTGGGTCATTTCCAAATAAATTCAAGTTCTGAAACATTCACGCCTTGAAATGACCTCCCTTTTACACAGAAACAAAAGAGATTTTTGACTATCCAATAATAGTGTCTGGCACCATCCTGACATGTGAAACGTAAGAAAGCAATTTTTTTGGTTTTGTTTGGTTCTGATCTTGGGTGTGTGTGTGTGTGTGTGTGTGTGTGCGTGCGTGCGTGCGTGGGGGAGGGGAGGGGCGCTACTATCACTGATAGGTATGTTCACCAATCTGTCGAATGCCAATATAAAAGTCAGTTCTTGGTTGCTGAAGGGAAATGTATGACTTGGTATTAAAAGAAGGTATGTGGCATGAAATCGCATTTTCTGAAGGAAAACGACGTCGTTCTTTCTTCCAGGTGGCAGTTTCAGGATGGGAGAAGCAAAGGAATGGGTACAGAATGGGATAAGGAGGTTGTAGGGAAAGTGGACCCCCAGAAAAGAGTGTTGTGCGTAGCACAAGGTTTCTTGAGAGGTTGAACCGCCTTTGCTAATGGATTTTAAGTTTCTTTACCTCTTCCGTGATCTCTTCTAGGTTGACCTAGAACAGAAATCTCTTGTTAGCTTTGGCTAAGTGGAGAAGTATTGCTTCACGGTGACTTGTGTGATCCTACCTGACTGTTCTAAACCCTTTTGATATCTATGCACTGCTGCTGCTGCTGCTGCTGCTGCTGCGAAGTCGTTTCAGTCGTGTCCGAGTCTGTGTGACCCCATGGACGGCAGCCCACCAGGCCCCGCAGTCCCTGGGGTTCTCTAGGCAAGAACACTGGAGTGGGTTGCCATGTCCTCCTCCAATGCATGAAAGTGCAATGTGAAAGTGAAGTCGCTCAGTCGTGTCCGACTCTGAGCGACCCCATGGACTGCAGCCTGCCAGGCTCTTCCGTCCATGGGATTTTCCAGGCAAGAGTACTGGAGTGGGGTGCCGTTGCCTTCTCCCATATCTATTCACAAGCCTGCCTAAATCATTGACTTCTAGCCACCTTTGGGATACCAATGACCACCCACCCTTACCAGGCCACAGAGGAGAGAAAACACTTACCACAGGAGGTCCGGGTAAGGAACAAGGAACTAACAAGCTCCCACCAACCAGGATTCTGCAGAGGTCAACAAGAGGTCAGCAAGAGATGGGAGACTGCAGTCCAGAGGTCCTAGCAACTTCCAGCGAGCAGCAAAGACCCATCATAGTCCAAACGAATTCAATGTTACCAGAAACAAATAAATAAACGGACAGAAGTTCTTCGAACACATGACTGAGATTAGGGGTGAGGCAGAACATGTATGTGCCAGGATACTCTTAAAGTACGAGAAAGCAAAGAAAGGAAAGACAACTCTCAAGCTGTCCAAAGTGATCAAAATGAATGAGTACACAGTTTGACCTGTGTACACTAGCAGATAAAAATCTGAAAAGGAATTTTTAAAAAATTCCCTTTCAATACTGTCGACATGAATCAAATGCTTTGCCACGGATGTCACGAGGATGCAAGACTGGCACACTGGAAATTCTACACCGTGGCTGAAAAAGATCCTGAATACATGGACAGATATTCCATAGCGATGGAGAGACTTAAGATGGCAATACCATGGAATGCATCTTCAATCTGAAATGAAGATTCGATATGACTTGATCGCTCAGAGCTTTTGTGTCATCAAGTGTTATGGAAGGATAAAAGAGATCGAGAAAGCTGCTGACATAGACTTGGGGCGGGGTGGGGGGGCAGTAAGAGTACCCCCTTCGGGTCTTTAGCCCGATGTGATGCAGCCACTAGCAGTCTGCTAAGGAAACAAAGGCAGTGTCTCAGAGCATGACACCAGACCCCCTCACCCACGACATGCATTGAGATAACATGGGCAGCAGGTGAGTCATCCCGGGCTAAAAAATGATTGACATGAATCTTGAAGAAAGGCAGATTTCCAGGCAAATATGTCATTTCCTTAACATAGACGAGGAGAACAAGGTAGGAGGAAAACTTACTGTTTGGTTCAGGTCACTTCTGAGCCTTTTGGGGGAACCGACCTGAAGCCAGAGTCTAGCCGAAATACACAGGCTTTGAACATCGCTGAAGACCAACATTTCCTAAGGAAAAAACGCATTGCTTAGCTCGAGGTCTGTCTGGGAAATTCTTACACATCAGGAGATGGCTCCGAGGTGGATTTCTACAAAGAACATCCATGCAAAGGACAAGCCTGCACAGCTCTGTGCACATCTGCCCCCTCCCCCTCACAGCCAGCAGCATTTCCAAGTGACCTCCTAAGGCCTTCGCCAAACTACAGGGGCACCTCTGGGTTTCCTGTTTCCCTCATTTTTCGGAATCTTTTCAAAAAAAAGAAAAACAAAAAACAAATTAAAAAAAAAAAAAAAACCCCGCACATTTCTTCGTAGAATGCCACAGTGGAAGGAAAACAGGCCTTCAATATTAAGACCTAAATTTGCAAAAAACTTGGAGCTTGGTGTTTTGGTTTGTTTTGTTTTGTTTGAATCAAACCACCACATCATTGAAAATTTTTACACGTTCTAATTATTCGGTTCCAAAACACCAAACTTGTACTGCACACGGTCCCCATGGAAAGGCCCCCTCAGCAGGACAGCCACAGATGCTGCCATGAAAGGGCAGCAGGGTGCCCTCCACCCTTGTTTTCTGCCTGGGCGGCCACCGGGTTTTGAAACCCATGCACCCTACTAAGTTTCTAGGGTGCAATTCGTGGACCCTTCCCTTTCCCATCCCAGCAGGTGGTCAAGGGCCCGCTGGCCTCCAAAGTGCCAGAAGCAGGGCTGGGCCAGCCGGCCAGAGTTCAGGGTTCTGGCCCTTGGACTTGCAGCGGACACTAGGCTGCTTGGGAAAACCGCGCGGCTCTGACCTTTCAGCAAAGGGGTGGAGCGGTCAAGGCCTTGAGCCCAAAGGCGAGGCGCTTCTGCGACCGCCCGGTTGTGCCAACAGAGGGCGGACTACGTGGTTCCCTGCTCCACGCAGTCCCAGTTCCCTGACCTGTGGTCCGCACCCCTCCGCCGTGCCCACTGGATGCCGACCCTTGGGGACCCAGGAGCGCACGCAATGGGCGTTCCCAGCCGCCACGGCGACCCCCGAGAGGACAACGGGGAAGCCCTCCCCCACCCCCGCCAGGAGCCGACCCCCGCCCCGCGCCGCCCCGCCCCTGCCATGCTCCCGGTGCCTTCCCAGCCGCAGTGGGGATCCCCGGAGCACAACTGGGACCGCCCCCCATCCCCGCCAGGACCTGATTCCCGACCCGCGCCGCCCGGCTTCGCCCCGCCCCGGGCGCGCTCCCGGTGCGCGGCCCACCTTCACCACGGGCTCCCGGTGAGCCCCGCCCCCACGCCCGGTTCCAGGAGAGCCTCTGGGACCTCGCTCCCGCCGCCCGGTGAAACGGGAGGACAATCCATCCAGCCCACAGAGGCAATCCAAGCTGTGTAGAATTCAGGGTTCCAACGAGGGCTACGGAAAGGAAAGATGACCTGACCTAGGAGGGCCATGATATTCTATAGAACCGGACAAAGTTGGTTTCCAAGGAAACTTGATTCCTTGGAACTCGGAAAGCAGGTTCTTCTCATATGCAATTCCAAACCAAGAGCTCCTTCCCAAAGCCTGCCTGGCCGCCAGCCCCACCCCCACTCCCCAGAAAAAACGGCTCAAAGAAATCTTTTCCATCTCAGGCGGAAAACTGGAAGATGTTTTGTCTTGTCTGTCTGGATTGATGTATGTGTCAGTGTGAGCCTTGTGATTTTTGATAATAGTGCTCAAGTTCTGAGTTCTTATTTCAATGGTCTCAAGACAAGGCAGCCCTTGCAACCCCAACTGCTTCCAATACAAGAAAACTTTGACCTCAGGGAATGTCAGAGTCCCGTGAACTGGGAACTATTCAATATGAAATATCTAGTAGTTTTGTTTTTGCTCCTCTACTGTAGACATGTCTAAGAGTCATCACCATGAAGCACAAAATGTTCATACTGCCTCGGTTTGTTCTAAGGTAAAAATTGCTATATCGTTATATCTGTCACAAGCTTGTCAACAAGAAAGTACCTCGAAAGAACAGGAACAAAACGAAAAATTAAATGTGATATGAGCTTTTAGATAAACTATGAACACTAATTACACTCAAAAATATCTGCCTATGAGTCTTGATTCAAGGCAGAGGAGAAGGGGACGACAGAGGCTAAGACGGTTGGATGGCATCACTGATTCGATGGACATGAGTTTGAGCAAGCCCCTGGAGTTGGTGATGGACACGGAAGCCCAGCGTCCTGCAGGCCACGGGGTCCCAAAGAGTCAGACACGACTGAGCCACTGAACTGAACTGAACATACAATCGTTTCTCCAGGTGTTTTGGTTACCCGAGTTTCTATCCTGTGCTAAACTAAGTAACGACAGTGTACTGAAGAGCTGGGTCATTTCCAAATAAATTCAAGTTCTGAAACATTCACGCCTTGAAATGACCTCCCTTTTACACAGAAACAAAAGAGATTTTTGACTATCCAATAATAGTGTCTGGCACCATCCTGACATGTGAAACGTAAGAAAGCAATTTTTTTGGTTTTGTTTGGTTCTGATCTTGGGTGTGTGTGTGTGTGTGTGTGTGTGCGTGCGTGCGTGCGTGCGGGGGAGGGGAGGGGCGCTACTATCACTGATAGGTATGTTCACCAATCTGTCGAATGCCAATATAAAAGTCAGTTCTTGGTTGCTGAAGGGAAATGTATGACTTGGTATTAAAAGAAGGTATGTGGCATGAAATCGCGTTTTCTGAAGGAAAACGACGTCGTTCTTTCTTCCAGGTGGCAGTTTCAGGATGGGAGAAGCAAAGGAATGGGTACAGAATGGGATAAGGAGGTTGTAGGGAAAGTGGACCCCCAGAAAAGAGTGTTGTGCCTAGCACAAGGTTTCTTGAGAGGTTGAACCGCCTTTGCTAATGGATTTTAAGTTTCTTTACCTCTTCCGTGATCTCTTCTAGGTTGACCTAGAACAGAAATCTCTTGTTAGCTTTGGCTAAGTGGAGAAGTATTGCTTCACGGTGACTTGTGTGATCCTACCTGACTGTTCTAAACCCTTTTGATATCTATGCACTGCTGCTGCTGCTGCTGCTGCTGCTGCGAAGTCGTTTCAGTCGTGTCCGAGTCTGTGTGACCCCATGGACGGCAGCCCACCAGGCCCCGCAGTCCCTGGGGTTCTCTAGGCAAGAACACTGGAGTGGGTTGCCATGTCCTCCTCCAATGCATGAAAGTGCAATGTGAAAGTGAAGTCGCTCAGTCGTGTCCGACTCTGAGCGACCCCATGGACTGCAGCCTGCCAGGCTCTTCCGTCCATGGGATTTTCCAGGCAAGAGTACTGGAGTGGGGTGCCGTTGCCTTCTCCCATATCTATTCACAAGCCTGCCTAAATCATTGACTTCTAGCCACCTTTGGGATACCAATGACCACCCACCCTTACCAGGCCACAGAGGAGAGAAAACACTTACCACAGGAGGTCCGGGTAAGGAACAAGGAACTAACAAGCTCCCACCAACCAGGATTCTGCAGAGGTCAACAAGAGGTCAGCAAGAGATGGGAGACTGCAGTCCAGAGGTCCTAGCAACTTCCAGCGAGCAGCAAAGACCCATCATAGTCCAAACGAATTCAATGTTACCAGAAACAAATAAATAAACGGACAGAAGTTCTTCGAACACATGACTGAGATTAGGGGTGAGGCAGAACATGTATGTGCCAGGATACTCTTAAAGTACGAGAAAGCAAAGAAAGGAAAGACAACTCTCAAGCTGTCCAAAGTGATCAAAATGAATGAGTACACAGTTTGACCTGTGTACACTAGCAGATAAAAATCTGAAAAGGAATTTTTAAAAAATTCCCTTTCAATACTGTCGACATGAATCAAATGCTTTGCCACGGATGTCACGAGGATGCAAGACTGGCACACTGGAAATTCTACACCGTGGCTGAAAAAGATCCTGAATACATGGACAGATATTCCATAGCGATGGAGAGACTTAAGATGGCAATACCATGGAATGCATCTTCAATCTGAAATGAAGATTCGATATGACTTGATCGCTCAGAGCTTTTGTGTCATCAAGTGTTATGGAAGGATAAAAGAGATCGAGAAAGCTGCTGACATAGACTTGGGGCGGGGTGGGGGGGCAGTAAGAGTACCCCTTCGGGTCTTTAGCCCGATGTGATGCAGCCACTAGCAGTCTGCTAAGGAAACAAAGGCAGTGTCTCAGAGCATGACACCAGACCCCCTCACCCACGACATGCATTGAGATAACATGGGCAGCAGGTGAGTCATCCCGGGCTAAAAAATGATTGACATGAATCTTGAAGAAAGGCAGATTTCCAGGCAAATATGTCATTTCCTTAACATAGACGAGGAGAACAAGGTAGGAGGAAAACTTACTGTTTGGTTCAGGTCACTTCTGAGCCTTTTGGGGGAACCGACCAGAAGCCAGAGTCTAGCCGAAATACACAGGCTTTGAACATCGCTGAAGACCAACATTTCCTAAGGAAAAAACGCATTGCTTAGCTCGAGGTCTGTCTGGGAAATTCTTACACATCAGGAGATGGCTCCGAGGTGGATTTCTACAAAGAACATCCATGCAAAGGACAAGCCTGCACAGCTCTGTGCACATCTGCCCCCTCCCCCCCTCACAGCCAGCAGCATTTCCAAGTGACCTCCTAAGGCCTTCGCCAAACTACAGGGGCACCTCTGGGTTTCCTGTTTCCCTCATTTTTCGGAATCTTTTCAAAAAAAAGAAAAACAAAAAACAAATTAAAAAAAAAAAAAAACCCCGCACATTTCTTCGTAGAATGCCACAGTGGAAGGAAAACAGGCCTTCAATATTAAGACCTAAATTTGCAAAAAACTTGGAGCTTGGTGTTTTGGTTTGTTTTGTTTTGTTTGAATCAAACCACCACATCATTGAAAATTTTTACACGTTCTAATTATTCGGTTCCAAAACACCAAACTTGTACTGCACACGGTCCCCATGGAAAGGCCCCCTCAGCAGGACAGCCACAGATGCTGCCATGAAAGGGCAGCAGGGTGCCCTCCACCCTTGTTTTCTGCCTGGGCGGCCACCGGGTTTTGAAACCCATGCACCCTACTAAGTTTCTAGGGTGCAATTCGTGGACCCTTCCCTTTCCCATCCCAGCAGGTGGTCAAGGGCCCGCTGGCCTCCAAAGTGCCAGAAGCAGGGCTGGGCCAGCCGGCCAGAGTTCAGGGTTCTGGCCCTTGGACTTGCAGCGGACACTAGGCTGCTTGGGAAAACCGCGCGGCTCTGACCTTTCAGCAAAGGGGTGGAGCGGTCAAGGCCTTGAGCCCAAAGGCGAGGCGCTTCTGCGACCGCCCGGTTGTGCCAACAGAGGGCGGACTACGTGGTTCCCTGCTCCACGCAGTCCCAGTTCCCTGACCTGTGGTCCGCACCCCTCCGCCGTGCCCACTGGATGCCGACCCTTGGGGACCCAGGAGCGCACGCAATGGGCGTTCCCAGCCGCCACGGCGACCCCCGAGAGGACAACGGGGAAGCCCTCCCCCACCCCCGCCAGGAGCCGACCCCCGCCCCGCGCCGCCCCGCCCCTGCCATGCTCCCGGTGCCTTCCCAGCCGCAGTGGGGATCCCCGGAGCACAACTGGGACCGCCCCCCATCCCCGCCACGACCCGATTCCCGACCCGCGCCGCCCGGCTTCGCCCCGCCCCGGGCGCGCTCCCGGTGCGCGGCCCACCTTCACCACGGGCTCCCGGTGAGCCCCGCCCCCACGCCCGCTTCCAGGAGAGCCTCTGGGACCTCGCTCCCGCCGCCCGGTGAAACGGGAGGACAATCCATCCAGCCCACAGAGGCAATCCAAGCTGTGTAGAATTCAGGGTTCCAACGAGGGCTACGGAAAGGAAAGATGACCTGACCTAGGAGGGCCATGATATTCTATAGAACCGGACAAAGTTGGTTTCCAAGGAAACTTGATTCCTTGGAACTCGGAAAGCACGTTCTTCTCATATGCAATTCCAAACCAAGAGCTCCTTCCCAAAGCCTGCCTGGCCGCCAGCCCCACCCCCCACTCCCCAGAAAAAATGGCTCAAAGAAATCTTTTCCATCTCAGGCGGAAAACTGGAAGATGTCTTGTCTTGTCTGTCTGGATTGATGTATGTGTCAGTGTGAGCCTTGTGATTTTTGATAATAGTGCTCAAGTTCTGAGTTCTTATTTCAATGGTCTCAAGACAAGGCAGCCCTTGCAACCCCAACTGCTTCCAATACAAGAAAACTTTGACCTCAGGGAATGTCAGAGTCCCGTGAACTGGGAACTAGTCAATATGAAATATCTAGTAGTTTTGTTTTTGCTCCTCTACTGTAGACATATCTAAGAGTCATCACCATGAAGCACAAAATGTTCATAGTGCCTCGGTTTGTTCTAAGGTAAAAATTGCTATATCGTTCTATCTGTCACAAGCTTGTCAACAAGAAAGTACCTCGAAAGAACAGGAACAAAACGAAAAATTAAATGTGATATGAGCTTTTAGATAAACTATGAACACTAATTACACTCGAAAATATCTGCCTATGAGTCTTGATTGAAGGCAGAGGAGAAGGGGACGACAGAGGCTAAGATGGTTGGATGGCATCACTGATTCGATGGACATGAGTTTGAGCAAGCCCCTGGAGTTGGTGATGGACACGGAAGCCCAGCGTCCTGCAGGCCACGGGGTCCCAAAGAGTCAGACACGACTGAGCCACTGAACTGAACTGAACATACAATCGTTTCTCCAGGTGTTTTGGTTACCCGAGTTTCTATCCTGTGCTAAACTAAGTGACGACAGTGTACTGAAGAGCTGGGTCATTTCCAAATAAATTCAAGTTCTGAAACATTCACGCCTTGAAAGGACCTCCCTTTTACACAGAAACAAAAGAGATTTTTGAATATCCAATAATAGTGTCTGGCACCATCCTGACATGTGAAACGTAAGAAAGCAATTTTTTTTGTTTGGTTTGGTTCTGATCTTGGGTGTGTGTGTGTGTGTGTGTGTGTGCGCGTGCGTGCGTGCGTGCGGGGGAGGGGAGGGGCGCTACTATCACTGATAGGTATGTTCACCAATCTGTCGAATGCCAATATAAAAGTCAGTTCTTGGTTGCTGAAGGGAAATGTATGACTTGGTATTAAAAGAAGGTATGTGGAAGGAAATCGCATTTTCTGAAGGAAAACGACGTCGTTCTTTCTTCCAGGTGGCAGTTTCAGGATGGGAGAAGCAAAGGAATGGGTACAGAATGGGATAAGGAGGTTGTAGGGAAAGTGGACCCCCAGAAAAGAGTGTTGTGCCTAGCACAAGGTTTCTTGAGAGGTTGAACTGCCTTTGCTAATGGATTTTAAGTTTCTTTACCTCTTCCGTGATCTCTTCTTGGTTGACCTAGAACAGAAATCTCTTGTGAGCTTTGGCTAAGTGGAGAAGTATTGCTTCACGGTGACTTGTGTGATCCTACCTGACTGTTCTAAACCCTTTTGATATCTATGCACTGCTGCTGCTGCTGCTGCTGCTGCTGCGAAGTCGTTTCAGTCGTGTCCGAGTCTGTGTGACCCCATGGACGGCAGCCCACCGGGCTCCGCAGTCCCTGGGGTTCTCTAGGCAAGAACACTGGAGTGGGTTGCCATGTCCTCCTCCAATGCATGAAAGTGCAATGTGAAAGTGAAGTCGCTCAGTCGTGTCCGACTCTGAGCGACCCCATGGACTGCAGCCTGCCAGGCTCTTCCGTCCATGGGATTTTCCAGGCAAGAGTACTGGAGTGGGGTGCCGTTGCCTTCTCCCATATCTATTCACAAGCCTGCCTAAATCATTGACTTCTAGCCACCTTTGGGATGCCAATGACCACCCACCCTTACCAGGCCGCAGAGGAGAGAAAACACTTACCACAGGAGGTCCGGGTAAGGAACAAGGAACTAACAAGCTCCCACCAACCGGGATTCTGCAGAGGTCAACAAGAGGTCAGCAAGAGATGGGAGACTGCAGTCCAGAGGTCCTAGCAACTTCCAGCGAGCAGCAAAGACCCATCATAGTCCAAACGAATTCAATGTTACCAGAAACAAATAAATAAACGGACAGAAGTTCTTCGAACACATGACTGAGATTAGGGGTGAGGCAGAACATGTATGTGCCAGGATACTCTTAAAGTACGAGAAAGCAAAGAAAGGAAAGACAACTCTCAAGCTGTCCAAAGTGATCAAAATGAATGAGTACACAGTTTGACCTGTGTACACTAGCAGATAAAAATCTGAAAAGGAATTTTTAAAAAATTCCCTTTCAATACTGTCGACATGAATCAAATGCTTTGCCACGGATGTCACGAGGATGCAAGACTGGCACACTGGAAATTCTACACCGTGGCTGAAAAAGATCCTGAATACATGGACAGATATTCCATAGCGATGGAGAGACTTAAGATGGCAATACCATGGAATGCATCTTCAATCTGAAATGAAGATTCGATATGACTTGATCGCTCAGAGCTTTTGTGTCATCAAGTGTTATGGAAGGATAAAAGAGATCGAGAAAGCTGCTGACATAGACTTGGGGCGGGGTGGGGGGGGCAGTAAGAGTACCCCCTTCGGGTCTTTAGCCCGATGTGATGCAGCCACTAGCAGTCTGCTAAGGAAACAAAGGCAGTGTCTCAGAGCATGACACCAGACCCCCTCACCCACGACATGCATTGAGATAACATGGGCAGCAGGTGAGTCATCCCGGGCTAAAAAATGATTGACATGAATCTTGAAGAAAGGCAGATTTCCAGGCAAATATGTCATTTCCTTAACATAGACGAGGAGAACAAGGTAGGAGGAAAACTTACTGTTTGGTTCAGGTCACTTCTGAGCCTTTTGGGGGAACCGACCAGAAGCCAGAGTCTAGCCGAAATACACAGGCTTTGAACATCGCTGAAGACCAACATTTCCTAAGGAAAAAACGCATTGCTTAGCTCGAGGTCTGTCTGGGAAATTCTTACACATCAGGAGATGGCTCCGAGGTGGATTTCTACAAAGAACATCCATGCAAAGGACAAGCCTGCACAGCTCTGTGCACATCTGCCCCCTCCCCCTCACAGCCAGCAGCATTTCCAAGTGACCTCCTAAGGCCTTCGCCAAACTACAGGGGCACCTCTGGGTTTCCTGTTTCCCTCATTTTTCGGAATCTTTTCAAAAAAAGAAAAACAAAAAACAAATTAAAAAAAAAAAAAAAAACCCCGCACATTTCTTCGTAGAATGCCACAGTGGAAGGAAAACAGGCCTTCAATATTAAGACCTAAATTTGCAAAAAACTTGGAGCTTGGTGTTTTGGTTTGTTTTGTTTTGTTTGAATCAAACCACCACATCATTGAAAATTTTTACACGTTCTAATTATTCGGTTCCAAAACACCAAACTTGTACTGCACACGGTCCCCATGGAAAGGCCCCCTCAGCAGGACAGCCACAGATGCTGCCATGAAAGGGCAGCAGGGTGCCCTCCACCCTTGTTTTCTGCCTGGGCGGCCACCGGGTTTTGAAACCCATGCACCCTACTAAGTTTCTAGGGTGCAATTCGTGGACCCTTCCCTTTCCCATCCCAGCAGGTGGTCAAGGGCCCGCTGGCCTCCAAAGTGCCAGAAGCAGGGCTGGGCCAGCCGGCCAGAGTTCAGGGTTCTGGCCCTTGGACTTGCAGCGGACACTAGGCTGCTTGGGAAAACCGCGCGGCTCTGACCTTTCAGCAAAGGGGTGGAGCGGTCAAGGCCTTGAGCCCAAAGGCGAGGCGCTTCTGCGACCGCCCGGTTGTGCCAACAGAGGGCGGACTACGTGGTTCCCTGCTCCACGCAGTCTCAGTTCCCTGACCTGTGGTCCGCACCCCTCCGCCGTGCCCACTGGATGCCGACCCTTGGGGACCCAGGAGCGCACGCAATGGGCGTTCCCAGCCGCCACGGCGACCCCCGAGAGGACAACGGGGAAGCCCTCCCCCACCCCCGCCAGGAGCCGACCCCCGCCCCGCGCCGCCCCGCCCCTGCCATGCTCCCGGTGCCTTCCCAGCCGCAGTGGGGATCCCCGGAGCACAACTGGGACCGCCCCCCCATCCCCGCCACGACCCGATTCCCGACCCGCGCCGCCCGGCTTCGCCCCGCCCCGGGCGCGCTCCCGGTGCGCGGCCCACCTTCACCACGGGCTCCCGGTGAGCCCCGCCCCCACGCCCGCTTCCAGGAGAGCCTCTGGGACCTCGCTCCCGCCGCCCGGTGAAACGGGAGGACAATCCATCCAGCCCACAGAGGCAATCCAAGCTGTGTAGAATTCAGGGTTCCAACGAGGGCTACGGAAAGGAAAGATGACCTGACCTAGGAGGGCCATGATATTCTATAGAACCGGACAAAGTTGGTTTCCAAGGAAACTTGATTCCTTGGAACTCGGAAAGCACGTTCTTCTCATATGCAATTCCAAACCAAGAGCTCCTTCCCAAAGCCTGCCTGGCCGCCAGCCCCACCCCCACTCCCCAGAAAAAATGGCTCAAAGAAATCTTTTCCATCTCAGGCGGAAAACTGGAAGATGTCTTGTCTTGTCTGTCTGGATTGATGTATGTGTCAGTGTGAGCCTTGTGATTTTTGATAATAGTGCTCAAGTTCTGAGTTCTTATTTCAATGGTCTCAAGACAAGGCAGCCCTTGCAACCCCAACTGCTTCCAATACAAGAAAACTTTGACCTCAGGGAATGTCAGAGTCCCATGAACTGGGAACTAGTCAATATGAAATATCTAGTAGTTTTGTTTTTGCTCCTCTACTGTAGACATATCTAAGAGTCATCACCATGAAGCACAAAATGTTCATAGTGCCTCGGTTTGTTCTAAGGTAAAAATTGCTATATCGTTCTATCTGTCACAAGCTTGTCAACAAGAAAGTACCTCGAAAGAACAGGAACAAAACGAAAAATTAAATGTGATATGAGCTTTTAGATAAACTATGAACACTAATTACACTCGAAAATATCTGCCTATGAGTCTTGATTGAAGGCAGAGGAGAAGGGGACGACAGAGGCTAAGATGGTTGGATGGCATCACTGATTCGATGGACATGAGTTTGAGCAAGCCCCTGGAGTTGGTGATGGACACGGAAGCCCAGCGTCCTGCAGGCCACGGGGTCCCAAAGAGTCAGACACGACTGAGCCACTGAACTGAACTGAACATACAATCGTTTCTCCAGGTGTTTTGGTTACCCGAGTTTCTATCCTGTGCTAAACTAAGTAACGACAGTGTACTGAAGAGCTGGGTCATTTCCAAATAAATTCAAGTTCTGAAACATTCACGCCTTGAAAGGACCTCCCTTTTACACAGAAACAAAAGAGATTTTTGACTATCCAATAATAGTGTCTGGCACCATCCTGACATGTGAAACGTAAGAAAGCAATTTTTTTGGTTTTGTTTGGTTCTGATCTTGGGGTGTGTGTGTGTGTGTGTGTGTGTGTGCGTGCGTGCGTGCGTGCGGGGGAGGGGAGGGGGGCGCTACTATCACTGATAGGTATGTTCACCAATCTGTCGAATGCCAATATAAAAGTCAGTTCTTGGTTGCTGAAGGGAAATGTATGACTTGGTATTAAAAGAAGGTATGTGGCATGAAATCGCATTTTCTGAAGGAAAACGACGTCGTTCTTTCTTCCAGGTGGCAGTTTCAGGATGGGAGAAGCAAAGGAATGGGTACAGAATGGGATAAGGAGGTTGTAGGGAAAGTGGACCCCCAGAAAAGAGTGTTGTGCCTAGCACAAGGTTTCTTGAGAGGTTGAACCGCCTTTGCTAATGGATTTTAAGTTTCTTTACCTCTTCCGTGATCTCTTCTAGGTTGACCTAGAACAGAAATCTCTTGTTAGCTTTGGCTAAGTGGAGAAGTATTGCTTCACGGTGACTTGTGTGATCCTACCTGACTGTTCTAAACCCTTTTGATATCTATGCACTGCTGCTGCTGCTGCTGCGAAGTCGTTTCAGTCGTGTCCGAGTCTGTGTGACCCCATGGACGGCAGCCCACCGGGCTCCGCAGTCCCTGGGGTTCTCTAGGCAAGAACACTGGAGTGGGTTGCCATGTCCTCCTCCAATGCATGAAAGTGCAATGTGAAAGTGAAGTCGCTCAGTCGTGTCCGACTCTGAGCGACCCCATGGACTGCAGCCTGCCAGGCTCTTCCGTCCATGGGATTTTCCAGGCAAGAGTACTGGAGTGGGGTGCCGTTGCCTTCTCCCATATCTATTCACAAGCCTGCCTAAATCATTGACTTCTAGCCACCTTTGGGATGCCAATGACCACCCACCCTTACCAGGCCACAGAGGAGAGAAAACACTTACCACAGGAGGTCCGGGTAAGGAACAAGGAACTAACAAGCTCCCACCAACCGGGATTCTGCAGAGGTCAACAAGAGGTCAGCAAGAGATGGGAGACTGCAGTCCAGAGGTCCTAGCAACTTCCAGCGAGCAGCAAAGACCCAGCATAGTCCAAACGAATTCAATGTTACCAAAAACAAATAAATAAACGGACAGAAGTTCTTTGAACACATGACTGAGATTAGGGGTGAGGCAGAACATGTATGTGCCAGGATACTCTTAAAGTACGAGAAAGCAGAGAAAGGAAAGACAACTCTCAAGCTGTCCAAAGTGATCAAAATGAATGAGTACACAGTTTGACCTGTGTACACTAGCAGATAAAAATCTGAAAAGGAATTTTTAAAAAATTCCCTTCCAATACTGTCAACATGAATCAAATGCTTTGCCACGGATGTCACGAGGATGCAAGACTGGCACACTGGAAATTCTACACCGTGGCTGAAAAAGATCCTGAATACATGGACAGATATTCCATAGCGATGGAGAGACTTAAGATGGCAATACCATGGAATGCATCTTCAATCTGAAATGAAGATTCGATATGACTTGATCGCTCAGAGCTTTTGTGTCATCAAGTGTTATGGAAGGATAAAAGAGATCGAGAAAGCTGCTGACATAGACTTGGGGCGGGGTGGGGGGCAGTAAGAGTACCCCCTTCGGGTCTTTAGCCCGATGTGATGCAGCCACTAGCAGTCTGCTAAGGAAACAAAGGCAGTGTCTCAGAGCATGACACCAGACCCCCTCACCCACGACATGCATTGAGATAACATGGGCAGCAGGTGAGTCATCCCGGGCTAAAAAATGATTGACATGAATCTTGAAGAAAGGCAGATTTCCAGGCAAATATGTCATTTCCTTAACATAGACGAGGAGAACAAGGTAGGAGGAAAACTTACTGTTTGGTTCAGGTCACTTCTGAGCCTTTTGGGGGAACCGACCTGAAGCCAGAGTCTAGCCGAAATACACAGGCTTTGAACATCGCTGAAGACCAACATTTCCTAAGGAAAAAACGCATTGCTTAGCTCGAGGTCTGTCTGGGAAATTCTTACACATCAGGAGATGGCTCCGAGGTGGATTTCTACAAAGAACATCCATGCAAAGGACAAGCCTGCACAGCTCTGTGCACATCTGCCCCCCCCCTCACAGCCAGCAGCATTTCCAAGTGACCTCCTAAGGCCTTCGCCAAACTACAGGGGCACCTCTGGGTTTCCTGTTTCCCTCATTTTTCGTAATATTTTAAAAAAAAATAAAAAAAAAAAAAAAATTAAAAAAAAAAAAAAAACCCCGCACATTTCTTCGTAGAATGCCACAGTGGAAGGAAAACAGGCCTTCAATATTAAGACCTAAATTTGCAAAAAACTTGGAGCTTGGTGTTTTGGTTTGTTTTGTTTTGTTTGAATCAAACCACCACATCATTGAAAATTTTTACACGTTCTAATTATTCGGTTCCAAAACACCAAACTTGTACTGCACACGGTCCCCATGGAAAGGCCCCCTCAGCAGGACAGCCACAGATGCTGCCATGAAAGGGCAGCAGGGTGCCCTCCACCCTTGTTTTCTGCCTGGGCGGCCACCGGGTTTTGAAACCCATGCACCCTACTAAGTTTCTAGGGTGCAATTCGTGGACCCTTCCCTTTCCCATCCCAGCAGGTGGTCAAGGGCCCGCTGGCCTCCAAAGTGCCAGAAGCAGGGCTGGGCCAGCCGGCCAGAGTTCAGGGTTCTGGCCCTTGGACTTGCAGCGGACACTAGGCTGCTTGGGAAAACCGCGCGGCTCTGACCTTTCAGCAAAGGGGTGGAGCGGTCAAGGCCTTGAGCCCAAAGGCGAGGCCTTTCTGCGACCGCCAGGTTGTGCCAACAGAGGGCGGACTACGTGGTTCCCTGCTCCACGCAGTCCCAGTTCCCTGACCTGTGGTCCGCACCCCTCCGCCGCGCCCACTGGATGCCGACCCTTGGGGACCCAGGAGCGCACGCAATGGGCGTTCCCAGCCGCCACGGCGACCCCCGAGAGGACAACGGGGAACCCCTCCCCAACCCCCGCCAGGAGCCGACCCCCCCCCCGCGCCGCCCCGCCCCTGCCATGCTCCCGGTGCCTTCCCAGCCGCAGTGGGGATCCCCGGAGCACAACTGGGACCGACCCCCACCCACAGCGATCGGAGTCTCCACCCGCGCCGCCCGGGTTGACCCCGCCCCGGGTGCGCTCCCGGCGCGGGTCCAGCCCCAGTGGCGGCCTCCGAGAGCACAACCGGGATGCCCGCCCCCGCTCCGCCATGACCGGACCCCCGACCCCCGCCGCCCGGGTTCACCCCGCCCCTGGTGCGATCCCAGCGCGTTTCCAGCAGCAGTGGCCACCCCCGGGAGCACAACTGGGACCGCCCCCATCCCCGCCACGACCCGATTCCCGACCCGCGCCGCCCGGCTTCGCCCCGCCCCGGGCGCGCTCCCGGTGCGCTGCCCACCTTCACCACGGGCTCCCGGTGAGCCCCGCCCCCACGCCCGCTTCCAGGAGAGCCTCTGGGACCTCGCTCCCGCCGCCCGGTGAAACGGGAGGACAATCCATCCAGCCCACAGAGGCAATCCAAGCTGTCTAGGATTCAGGGATCCAACGAGGACTACGGAAAGGAAAGATGACCTGACCTAGGAGGGCCATGATATTCTCTAGAACCGGACAAAGTTGGTTTCCAAGGAAACTTGATTCCTTGGAACCCGGAAAGCTGGTTCTTTTCATATGCAATTCCAAACACTTAGCTCCTTCCCAAAGCCTGCCTGGCCGCCAGCCCCACCCCCACTCCCCAGAAAAAAACGGCTCAAAGACATGTTTTCCATCTCAGGCGGAAAACTGGAAGATGTCTTGTCTTGTCTGTCTGGATTGATGTATGTGTCAGTGTGAGCCTTGTGATTTTTGATAATAGTGCTCAAGTTCTGAGTTCTTATTTCAATGGTCTCAAGACAAGGCAGCCCTTGCCAACCCAACTGCTTCCAATACAAGAAAACATTGACCTCAGTGAATGTCAGAGTCCCGTGAACTGGGAACTAGTCAATATTAAATATCTAGTAGTTTTGGTTTTGCTCCTCTACTGTAGACATGTCTAAGAGTCATCAACATGAAGCACAAAATGTTCATAGTGCCTCGGTTTGTTCGAAGGTAAAAATTGCTATACCGTTTTATCTGTCACAAGCTTGTCAACAAGAAAGTACCTCGAAAGAACAGGAAGAAAACGAAAAATTAAATGTCATATGAGCTTTTAGATAAACTATGAACACTAATTACACTCTACACTATCTGCCTATGAGGGTCTTGATTGAAGGCAGAGGAGAAGGGGACGACAGAGGCTAAGATGGTTGGATGGCATCACTGATTCGATGGACATGAGTTTGAGCAAGCCCCTGGAGTTGGTGATGGACACGGAAGCCCAGCGTCCTGCAGGCCACGGGGTCCCAAAGAGTCAGACACGACTGAGCAACTGAACGGAACTGAACTTACAATCGTTTCTCCAGGTGTTTTGGTTACCCGAGTTTCTATCCTGTGCTAAACTAAGTGACGACAGTGTACTGAAGAGCTGGGTCATTTCCAAATAAATTAAAGTTCTGAAACATTCACGCCTTGAAAGGACCTCCCTTTTACACAGAAACAAAAGAGATTTTTGACTATCCAATAACAGTGTCTGGCACCATCCTGACATGTGAAACGTAAGAAAGCAATTTTTTTTGTTTTGTTTGGTTCTGATCTTGGGGGTGTGTGTCTGTGTGTGTGTGTGTGTGTGTGTGCGTGTGCTGGGGAGCTGGGGGGGGGCGCTACTATCACTGATAGGTATGTTCACCAATCTGTCGAATGCCAATATAAAAGTCAGTTCTTGGTTGCTGAAGGGAAATGTATGACTTGGTATTAAAAGAAGGTATGTGGAATGAAATCGCATTTTCTGAAGGCAAACGACGTCGTTCTTTCTTCCAGGTGGCAGTTTCAGGATGGGAGAAGCAAAGGAATGGGTACAGAATGGGATAAGGAGGTTGGAGGGAAAGTGGACCCCCAGAAAAGAGTGTTGTGCCTAGCACAAGGTTTCTTGAGAGGTTGAACTGCCTTTGCTAATGGATTTTAAGTTTCTTTACCTCTTCCGTGATCTCTTCTAGGTTGACCTAGAACAGAAATCTTTTGTTAGCTTTGGCTAAGTGGAGAAGTATTATTGTTTCACGGTGACTTGTGTGATCCTACCTGACTGTTCTCAACCCTTTTGATATCTATGCACTGCTGCTGCTGCTGCTGCTAAGTCGTTTCAGTCGTGTCCGAGTCTGTGTGACCCCATGGACGGCAGCCCACCAGGCCCCGCAGTCCCTGGGGTTCTCTAGGCAAGAACACTGGAGTGGGTTGCCATGTCCTCCTCCAATGCATGAAAGTGCAATGTGAAAGTGAAGTCGCTCAGTCGTGTCCGACTCTGAGCGACCCCATGGACTGCAGCCTGCCAGGCTCTTCCGTCCATGGGATTTTCCAGGCAAGAGTACTGGAGTGGGGTGCCGTTGCCTTCTCCCATATCTATTCACAAGCCTGCCTAAATCATTGACTTCTAGCCACCTTTGGGATGCCAATGACCACCCACCCTTACCAGGCCGCAGAGGAGAGAAAACACTTACCACAGGAGGTCCGGGTAAGGAACAAGGAACTAACAAGCTCCCACCAACCGGGATTCTGCAGAGGTCAACAAGAGGTCAGCAAGAGATGGGAGACTGCAGTCCAGAGGTCCTAGCAACTTCCAGCGAGCAGCAAAGACCCAGCATAGTCCAAACGAATTCAATGTTACCAAAAACAAATAAATAAACGGACAGAAGTTCTTTGAACACATGACTGAGATTAGGGGTGAGGCAGAACATGTATGTGCCAGGATACTCTTAAAGTACGAGAAAGCAGAGAAAGGAAAGACAACTCTCAAGCTGTCCAAAGTGATCAAAATGAATGAGTACACAGTTTGACCTGTGTACACTAGCAGATAAAAATCTGAAAAGGAATTTTTAAAAATTCCCTTTCAATACTGTCAACATGAATCAAATGCTTTGCCACGGATGTCACGAGGATGCAAGACTGGCACACTGGAAATTCTACACCGTGGCTGAAAAAGATCCTGAATACATGGACAGATATTCCATAGCGATGGAGAGACTTAAGATGGCAATACCATGGAATGCATCTTCAATCTGAAATGAAGATTCGATATGACTTGATCGCTCAGAGCTTTTGTGTCATCAAGTGTTATGGAAGGATAAAAGAGATCGAGAAAGCTGCTGACATAGACTTGGGGCGGGGTGGGGGGGGCAGTAAGAGTACCCCTTCGGGTCTTTAGCCCGATGTGATGCAGCCACTAGCAGTCTGCTAAGGAAACAAAGGCAGTGTCTCAGAGCATGACACCAGACCCCTCACCCACGACATGCATTGAGATAACATGGGCAGCAGGTGAGTCATCCCGGGCTAAAAAATGATTGACATGAATCTTGAAGAAAGGCAGATTTCCAGGCAAATATGTCATTTCCTTAACATAGGCGAGGAGAACAAGGTAGGAGGAAAACTTACTGTTTGGTTCAGGTCACTTCTGAGCCTTTTGGGGGAACCGACCTGAAGCCAGAGTCTAGCCGAAATACACAGGCTTTGAACATCGCTGAAGACCAACATTTCCTAAGGAAAAAACGCATTGCTTAGCTCGAGGTCTGTCTGGGAAATTCTTACACATCAGGAGATGGCTCCGAGGTGGATTTCTACAAAGAACATCCATGCAAAGGACAAGCCTGCACAGCTCTGTGCACATCTGCCCCCTCCCCCTCACAGCCAGCAGCATTTCCAAGTGACCTCCTAAGGCCTTCGCCAAACTACAGGGGCACCTCTGGGTTTCCTGTTTCCCTCATTTTTCGGAATCTTTTAAAAAAAAAGAAAAACAAAAAACAAATTAAAAAAAAAAAAAAACCCGCACATTTCTTCGTAGAATGCCACAGTGGAAGGAAAACAGGCCTTCAATATTAAGACCTAAATTTGCAAAAAACTTGGAGCTTGGTGTTTTGGTTTGTTTTGTTTTGTTTGAATCAAACCACCACATCATTGAAAATTTTTACACGTTCTAATTATTCGGTTCCAAAACACCAAACTTGTACTGCACACGGTCCCCATGGAAAGGCCCCCTCAGCAGGACAGCCACAGATGCTGCCATGAAAGGGCAGCAGGGTGCCCTCCTCCCTTGTTTTCTGCCTGGGCGGCCACCGGGTTTTGAAACCCATGCACCCTACTAAGTTTCTAGGGTGCAATTCGTGGACCCTTCCCTTTCCCATCCCAGCAGGTGGTCAAGGGCCCGCTGGCCTCCAAAGTGCCAGAAGCAGGGCTGGGCCAGCCGGCCAGAGTTCAGGGTTCTGGCCCTTGGACTTGCAGCGGACACTAGGCTGCTTGGGAAAACCGCGCGGCTCTGACCTTTCAGCAAAGGGGTGGAGCGGTCAAGGCCTTGAGCCCAAAGGCGAGGCCTTTCTGCGACCGCCAGGTTGTGCCAACAGAGGGCGGACTACGTGGTTCCCTGCTCCACGCAGTCCCAGTTCCCTGACCTGTGGTCCGCACCCCTCCGCCGCGCCCACTGGATGCCGACCCTTGGGGACCCAGGAGCGCACGCAATGGGCGTTCCCAGCCGCCATGGCGACCCCCGAGAGGACAACGGGGAACCCCTCCCCTACCCCCGCCAGGAGCCGACCCCCGCCCCGCGCCGCCCCGCCCCTGCCATGCTCCCGGTGCCTTCCCAGCCGCGGTGGGGATCCCCGGAGCACAACTGGGACCGACCCCCACCCACAGCGATCGGAGTCTCCACCCGCGCCGCCCGGGTTGACCCCGCCCCGGGTGCGCTCCCGGCGCGGGTCCAGCCCCAGTGGCGGCCTCCGAGAGCACAACCGGGATGCCCGCCCCCGCTCCGCCATGACCGGACCCCCGCCCCCCGCCGCCCGGGTTCACCCCGCCCCTGGTGCGATCCCAGCGCGTTTCCAGCAGCAGTGGCCACCCCCGGGAGCACAACTGGGACCGCCCCCATCCCCGCCACGACCCGATTCCCGACCCGCGCCGCCCGGCTTCGCCCCCCCCGGGCGCGCTCCCGGTGCGCTGCCCACCTTCACCACGGGCTCCCGGTGAGCCCCGCCCCCACGCCCGGTTCCAGGAGAGCCTCTGGGACCTCGCTCCCGCCGCCCGGTGAAACGGGAGGACAATCCATCCAGCCCACAGAGGCAATCCAAGCTGTCTAGAATTCAGGGATCCAACGAGGACTACGGAAAGGAAAGATGACCTGACCTAGGAGGGCCATGATATTCTCTAGAACCAGACAAAGTTGGTTTCCAAGGAAACTTGATTCCTTGGAACCCGGAAAGCTGGTTCTTTTCATATGCAATTCCAAACACTTAGCTCCTTCCCAAAGCCTGCCTGGCCGCCAGCCCCACCCCCACTCCCCAGAAAAAAACGGCTCAAAGACATCTTTTCCATCTCAGGCGGAAAACTGGAAGATGTCTTGTCTTGTCTGTCTGGATTGATGTATGTGTCAGTGTGAGCCTTGTGATTTTTGATAATAGTGCTCAAGTTCTGAGTTCTTATTTCAATGGTCTCAAGACAAGGCAGCCCTTGCCAACCCAACTGCTTCCAATACAAGAAAACATTGACCTCAGTGAATGTCAGAGTCCCGTGAACTGGGAACTAGTCAATATTAAATATCTAGTAGTTTTGGTTTTGCTCCTCTACTGTAGACATGTCTAAGAGTCATCAACATGAAGCACAAAATGTTCATAGTGCCTCGGTTTGTTCTAAGGTAAAAATTGCTATACCGTTTTATCTGTCACAAGCTTGTCAACAAGAAAGTACCTCGAAAGAACAGGAAGAAAACGAAAAATTAAATGTCATATGAGCTTTTAGATAAACTATGAACACTAATTACACTCTACACTATCTGCCTATGAGGGTCTTGATTGAAGGCAGAGGAGAAGGGGACGACAGAGGCTAAGATGGTTGGATGGCATCACTGATTCGATGGACATGAGTTTGAGCAAGCCCCTGGAGTTGGTGATGGACACGGAAGCCCAGCGTCCTGCAGGCCACGGGGTCCCAAAGAGTCAGACACGACTGAGCAACTGAACGGAACTGAACTTACAATCGTTTCTCCAGGTGTTTTGGTTACCAGAGTTTCTATCCTGTGCTAAACTAAGTGACGACAGTGTACTGAAGAGCTGGGTCATTTCCAAATAAATTAAAGTTCTGAAACATTCACGCCTTGAAAGGACCTCCCTTTTACACAGAAACAAAAGAGATTTTTGACTATCCAATAATAGTGTCTGGCACCATCCTGACATGTGAAACGTAAGAAAGCAATTTTTTTTTTTTTTGTTTGGTTCTGATCTTGGGGGGTGTGTCTGTGTGCGTGTGTGTGTGTGTGTGTGTGTGCGTGTGCTGGGGAGCTGGGGGGGGGGCGCTACTATCACTGATAGGTATGTTCACCAATCTGTCGAATGCCAATATAAAAGTCAGTTCTTGGTTGCTGAAGGGAAATGTATGACTTGGTATTAAAAGAAGGTATGTGGAATGAAATCGCATTTTCTGAAGGCAAACGACGTCGTTCTTTCTTCCAGGTGGCAGTTTCAGGATGGGAGAAGCAAAGGAATGGGTACAGAATGGGATAAGGAGGTTGGAGGGAAAGTGGACCCCCAGAAAAGAGTGTTGTGCCTAGCACAAGGTTTCTTGAGAGGTTGAACTGCCTTTGCTAATGGATTTTAAGTTTCTTTACCTCTTCCGTGATCTCTTCTAGGTTGACCTAGAACAGAAATCTTTTGTTAGCTTTGGCTAAGTGGAGAAGTATTATTGTTTCACGGTGACTTGTGTGATCCTACCTGACTGTTCTCAACCCTTTTGATATCTATGCACTGCTGCTGCTGCTGCTGCTAAGTCGTTTCAGTCGTGTCCGAGTCTGTGTGACCCCATGGACGGCAGCCCACCAGGCCCCGCAGTCCCTGGGGTTCTCTAGGCAAGAACACTGGAGTGGGTTGCCATGTCCTCCTCCAATGCATGAAAGTGCAATGTGAAAGTGAAA